>NC_052622.1:21610734-21734073 GCF_016545825.1 Eucalyptus grandis
TGCCTTATTAGTAGAGAGACTCGACAAACTCAACCTCGAGAAGCATGGCTGCGTGCGCAAGGTCTCGACAGAGGCAAATCTCTTGCGCCGACAATATCCGCCAACGGTGGACCTGAGACCGCCATGACCCAATGCAATTAGATGTGATTAGTCAAGCTCACCACGTGTGGAGTTCCTTATCCTATGTAACTTGGGGTCTTTACGAGATTCAAGCACCCATTATCATACACAAAAAAGGAATAGAAAAGGAACAAATTCTCTGTCTCTCTGTCTCTATGTTTCTCTCCTAATGACTTATGTAGGCACATGCCTGTTCTCCTTAATGCAGGAGTGAAGTAATTGGATCGAGCTTTATCACAGAAAATTGAGGCATTTTTTGTTCTTGGATCATATGAATGGGATCCTTTGTTAGATGTTAGCAGTCTGCAAAATTGAGTTGCCTGACTCTCCTGTTCTGTGCACGCGATAAACACACGTTGGGAAACTACGTTTATGTGGTGCCTCTGACTATGTGAGTTGCATTTCAGAGACGATAGACAAAAACTATCAGATACTGGAGTCAGCTGTCATGCTTTATGAGCAGTGTTACACGATTTCTGAGTTGAGCTTCTGTCAACTTCTTCACTAATCTCTCTCCTTTTCCTTTGCTCTGCTTTTTTTTTGGGGGATTGGGGATGGCCCCGAACAGATGATGAGACTCCATTCACTTATATTGAAGGAACTGGAAAAGGGCCGAAAGAATGGGGCCAGATCGACCCACGTTGGCAAGCATGTGGCATGGGGAAATTGCAATCTCCTATTGATCTGCTCAATGAGAGAGTGCAAGTCTTTCCAAATTTGGGGAAGTTGAAAAGAGACTATAAACCGGCTCCTGCCATTGTGAAGAACAGGGGACATGATATCACAGTAAGAGCTACCTTGTTGCCCTTCTTTAAAGTGGTCTCATGCCTGGCTAAACTTGAAACAACCCACCTTTTAGTGACGGTGCAACTGTTTGCTCGTGTAATGATTCGAGAAATTCCTTTTTTCAGTGGAAGCACTAACCACAAAGATATTTGAATCTTTAAGGCTAATTTTACAGATTATTATCCATGAGCAATTCATATTCACTGATATTCGATAGTGGCATCTGCCTGTCCATCTATTAACCTCCTCCAAAGAATGACCAACTATGTACTCGACCTTTTTCAATAATGAACTCATCTACCATGTGTTTTTACTAATGACTTTTCAACCAGGTAATGTGGAAAGGAGATGCAGGGAAGATCAACATAAACGGTACTTACTACAACCTTCTACAGTGTCATTGGCATTCCCCCTCCGAGCACACATTTAACGGATCAAGGTACAGAGGCTGTCTTTGTTGTTTGTACATGGTATGTTTTCGTCGTGAAGTAATGCGCAGCGACGGCGTGCACTTTCACTAGATTTCTTTTTCTGCAGTATGCACAAATTACACTAAACAAGATAGTCTTTTTTCCCCTTAGTCCTGGTAAGTGATGTTAAAATTCATTCTGCAGATATGACTTGGAGCTTCACATGGTCCATTTAAGCTCTCACGGAGAAATAGCTGTGATTGGGATTGTCTACAAGTATGGCCGACCTGACCCTTTCCTCACAAAGGTGCAAAGGATGATTTATCTCACTCTCCATACCGCCACGTGCATTTATATGTGAAGCCGCCATATTGTTATCATACTTGCTCATAGGTTATGTGAATGCTTTAACTCAGCCATAATAAGCAAAGTCGAGCTTGTATACGTGCATGTTCATGCACACTGATGTAATGCATTATCTGTCTGATTATTTTGTGCAATTTGCTTCACCTACTTTGCTCATACGGAATGTGAAGATCCAGTCTATTAGAATGTATCATGTGGTCTCTGCGTTATTCCTTTTGTCCTTCTGATTAAGTTTTGCCATTTTAATCTCTCGGCAGCTGCTTGAACACATAACAGTAGTCGGGAAGGAAGACACAGACTTGGGGGTCATAAATCCAGGGATCATCAAATTCGGCAGCAGGAAATACTTCAGATACATCGGTTCTCTCACGGTCCCTCCATGCACTGAGGGTGTCGTGTGGACAATAGTCAGGAAGGTAATAGACTAGATTTCCATGACGATTCTTAAATATGAACCTACATTCTCAAGACACGCTTTATTGCGAACTTTGACTAGGTGAGGACAGTCTCGAGGAAGCAAGTAGAAGCACTGAGAGAAGCCGTTCATGATGTAAGTGCTCTCTAAAAGGGGGTTGCGTTTTGATTTCCTTGCCACTTAACTCGGGGGACATTTTACAGAAAAGAAACTTGAGCTATACAGGCATTTAGGTCCTCTATAAACATATATTTGAGGTAAAAGGCTTTTTCGAAATGCTAGACTATTTGGTAAATTATAACTGAAAGGTGCTTTAGGGAAATGCAAGATTGTTTGGTAAACATATATTTGAAATGCCCTTTAGTGTGACCAAATTAAGTTTTTTAGTTTTAGTATTTTTAAAATTGCCAAAAAGAAACCATGACTATATAATCTTTTACATTTTCATGTTAAGAGTAATGTAAAATATATATATTAGTAAATTTATTTTAAAATTATATTAAAAGAATTTGATTATAAATTAGATGCAAAACTCAACTTTTGGCCTAGGGTTCTTTTAGGTTTGTTTTCAACTTTGAATAATTTTTTTTAAAATTATTATAATATTAATCATCTTCGTTAATTAATGATCATTCTAGTGTATTGATAAAAAGTTAGACTATTGATTATCAAAATATAAAAATGACAAAAAAAATAGAAGATGAACCCAACATTTGCAAAGGGTTTTATTATTTTTTAAAAAATAAAAATAAAATCCTATGAAACTACGTCGTCGATCAACGATGGTTGGGTGTGGTAAAGATGATCGGTTTGAAAAAAAAAAAAAGAGTCAACAGATGAATAGTAAAGGTAGACTTGCATTTCCAAAATGCCGAAAGCCCAAAGTAGGTCCTCTGTTTTGGGCTTTAGATTTCAAAAAAGATGTAAAGGACACCTCTAAATGTTGAACCAAACACCTAAATTTTTTTTTTCCAATGGGCTTTCGGGCTGAAAGTCGCCAGAATGCTGAACCAAACGGGGCCGACTTGGTGGTTTGTTTATTTGATAACGAGTGATACTTATTCTCTTCATATGCACAAACATGTACACGACATAAAGACCCATGTTCAAAAACAGTCTTCCCTCGTGTGACCGGATTCATCTTTCATCTTTCTTGCCTTATTTGATTCTTGTCCATTTGGATAGGGATATGAAGCCAATGCAAGGCCGACTCAGCAACTAGATGGAAGAGCCGTCTGGCTATACACTCCAGGAGACAATGGAGGTGCTGCTTAGGTTATAGCCAGAATTTGACCCATTAAATATTTTCTCAGCTTCAAGACTGTCTTTTATTACCTTACCACTTGAAACATTTGCAATTAAGACATACCGTTTCATTCTGATAAGTAGATACAGAGACCAGGTGGGGGTGAAAATAACAAGCTGTGCTCTCAGCGAAGGAAAGAAACGAAAAGTGAAAAGTGTGATCTATCCGAGCTTTTGACATCTAAAATCTACTCCCACACTAGGCGACGGAGAAAGGAAGAACTGCCAACAGAAAGGCCTCATAAGTGAAGGTTGCTAAGCCGAAGTATGCGGTATCCTTCTCAAATTTCCATTCAATTCCTGCAATACGAAATACCGATTCAGTCTGGAATTCCAGTGGACTGAGTACATAAATATAAGATTTGAGTACAAGATCTCACCTCGAGAAGAAGGCAGCGTATGCAATAAATAAGTACGAAAGGGTAATATAAGAGACCTTCATGAGTCATAAGAAGCATTGAAAACTTTCAACGATGTATTCCATGGCTTTGTTCTTCCTGCCAGCTTTGTCAAACTTAGACACGAGCAAATCCAAAACCTCCGGCGACAAAGCAAAAATCTTAGACTGACCAGTGCATCCCTCAGACTCCTTGGCAACAATCTTGTCCCCCCTGTCCCGGTCGAACCTCTTGAATATTGCCTGAGGAAATTTCCAAAAAGCACGAATTACCATTGATCGACGTTTGGTTCTAAAAAGAATGTTCTCTGGGATAGCATTGGGTTCTAGTTTCCACTTATCTGTCAGCTCTGAAGATTGTAAAACACCTGAACAAAGAAATTACGCAAACTGACGTGCACAATCTGTTGACAACATCTCACCTTGCGTATTAAGAGGAAAGCTCATGGCACAAGTTTGAAAGGATTCAAAAGCAGAACGAGGTTTGAAGTTCAAGACACTCGTCCCTACATTCTAAACCGATATTAGAGACTCTGTTATTACAGATCTTATATAATCTTGCTTAACCTCGGAAGAGTATGCACAACAACTTCACCTAATCGCTGCATGTTCCCGATGGTGTCAGAAGCGATCACAAGATTTAGAAGGTCTGATACCGATCTAAAGTGTTCAGATATATTATCCAAAAGAAAGTGTATTGTGCAAAGTGAACACAATGTCAAACACATATTTGAGAAGATGCATGGAATTGAAACTCAAACACTTAAAAGGTTTTCAGAGAAATCAAAATTGGAAAATTCCTTTTCAAATGAGCGATCAAGATCTGTTTCTTTTTTCTTCTTATCACGATTCAATCATCACTGGTCCCCAAATATTAAAATCCTTGAGAATTTGGAAATCGCCTCTTGATCGAACCCTCTGGCCTGATCAAGATCGTTTCCTAATCAGAAAATTGGGAAGTATTATCACGAGGTTGAGAGAATTCAAGGGATTTAGCTCTTAGGTCCATGGTCTAGCGATCTAGAGGGGAAATGGTATTTGAAGCTAGGTAGACCCATTTCATGTGGTGTGTTCATTCCAAAAGAACTATGGAGTTCGGGTTCCACCTGACATCAACTTGTATAGGAGTAGGGATGAATTAAATAGAGAATCGGGTCAAGGAACTCACTTTTTTCGCTTATCCTTCATAGAATGGCTCTTTTTAGATATAGTGGAATAATAAACTTAGTAGATTTGCTCTACCTAAAGAAAGGATAGTAAATAGATTATGAAATTCCGCTATTACATGTTTGATATTGTTCTTGTACGCATTACAATATGAAATTTATATCTAGTGATTATGATAAAATTGGATGCTCTAACATATTTATTTGATTGATTTACTACATTTAATTTCCAAATTTTGCCTTCAAGATTTATAGTTTTAATTTATTATCAATTCTATTTTGATTGGAGCTCTTGAAGAGTCGTGGTAGATCATTGCCGGTAGCATTCTCAAACAACCTCACCTGGTCATCCAAGTTAAGACATTTTCCTTGAAAAAAAACAACTCCCACATCACGCGTCTCAAAAGTTCAATTCAGGCCTGTTACTTGACGATAATTTCTTCTTCTTCTTATTTTCATAATGTCTCTGTGAAATGTCACGTGCGTTTTATATGATCGAAGTTCTCAAAACCCGATATCGATTGTCTTCCCCTTTTCTGGGTCTTCAAACCAGACTAACTATACTATAGTTAGAGTCTCCATCTTTTGACTTCATCTAAGATGCGACCCGGGTATGATTGTTCAAGTTCTCCAGGTTATGTTTTAATTTTGTTAGATATCAAAGTTGTTCCCCTTTGGCTAACTCTTCAACGCGACTAGCCACATAGTCTACAACGTCTTCCACCGCATGGCATTTGTCGGGGTTGAATCCCCTCTCCTAAGCGATTTCCCTCGCTCGGTGGCAAATCTATTTGATGTGTGTGTCATGCCTGTTGTTGTCATAAGGCAGGTCGCTGGTGGCTTTGGCGCCCTCCGGCAAGTGTTCAATGGCCGGTAAGGGGAGCTTCACGAAGTTGATGAGAGGGGCGACGTTTGGAGGGGGTTTTCGGAGGCGATCTATGTTTCTTGGTGTTGGGATTAACGGATCCCCAAAAACCGGATTCGACACTAAATCGAACCCCTAAAACGAATGCAGAAGACAAGCCCGGGAAAATCACGTATCACCGATCCTAAAGCACACCACAGATTCGAGCGTACCTTGTTAGCCACAGATTAAACACCGACGCCGACGTGAGGAAGAGAATTTGGCCATGTTCGATCCAATGACGCCAAATCGTGGTTGAAGGGAAGAAAACGTTGCCGGGCCTTTTTTGTTTCCCTTTTTGGAAGAGAGAGAGAGAGGGAGGGGGGGGGAGACGTACGTACGTTCTGATTTCCAAAAGGTGCGTTCTCCCTCTCTCTCATCCCTTTTATACGTCCCTCCATCCACGGGTCCTATTCCTGTGGGCCGGGCTTTTAGGCTCAACATGGGCGGACGGGCCTTAAGCCCATCATTAATAAAATCATCATCTCCCACTCGCACATGGTGGGCTGAACAGGATTCTCTTTACCTCTCTTCAACATTCATACCGGTGAATAATTTGTGCGACCAGCATACTTTGAGAGATCGTTGCTATACATCTGTTATGAATATATAGCAACTCATAATGGGCATCACAATCTGAGTAGATTTAGTATGCGTACCTAGATTGATCGATCACATTTATATCTCTCTTGATCTCTTTCAAACAATGATATATATATATATATATATATATATATATATATTGTATTCACAATTATAATTATCCCAAAGACAGTCATAATTGGTCAACTAGTGAGTACAAAAGTACAATGTGATTCTCCAAAAACGATATTCCTCTTTCCTTCAAACTCTCAATTTCAGTTCAGCTTGCTTTTCTAGAAATGTCCCATTAGATCGAATCAACTCATGACCATTGACAACATCCTAAGATAGAAAACACTAAATAGAAGCCTTGAGAATAAGTAAAAGTCATGAGGGCACTAAAATTGAGAAACTCTTTTCCTCAAGAGTCTCACACGACATAAAAGTTGAGATCAAAACTTTTGCCACTCTTAGTGGTCGTTTTATGCATACATAGTATGAAATACGTATTACGATATTAACTCATTTCCCATGGAGCGTATGTCTACACCTTCAATACTGTCCAGATGATAGTTTAGACATACCCAATGTCTAACTTGAGTTCACGTATCTACTCATTTACAAAAATTCATCAGAACTCACATCTGGCATCATAGACAGATAAAGTAAAATATGTGGGTTATTTTACTTTCGGACATAGTAAGTATTATGTCATCATCTTAACACTCGCTTAAAAGGCGACATACGTATTTTAAGCTTGAGCTCTCGATTATTACCTATATAATAAGCTTAAAAACAGTCTCATCTCTATTTATCACATAGTAAATAGAGGCGATTACCCGTGTGAGTGGGCTAATATTTTATCTGTCCGACATACTTTCTCAACTTAAAGTAATGCACTGAGCATTAAGATGCAAAAAGATCAAACAAAGATTCATAGGCATTAACAATGAAAAAACAAAAGTTCATAAATGTGAACAACTCAGGGAAATTACAATCCAAAGACATCGGACTCTACGCAATCCTAGAGATTTTACATGACCACAAAACACATCTCTAGGTATTGGCTTTGTCATAGGATCTGCTATCATTCTATGCGTAGATATGTACTGTAAGTTTACATCCTTTCGTGCAACCATATCTTTGACAAAGTTATACTTGGTATCTATGTTTGGTCTTGCCATGATATTTTGGATCTTTGGTGTACGCTATAGCTGCTTGGCTATCACAGTTAACCAATAATGGATTTGCAGCTTTCTTAATAACACCTAAATGATCCAAAAATCTCTTAAGCCAAACTCCTTCTTGTACTTATCTAGCTGGGCTGATAATGCCACGAACTCAGCTTTAATCGTGGATAAGGCTATACACGTTTGCTTCTTACTACTCCATGATATGTCGCCATTGTTTAGTAAGAAAGCAAATCCTAAGGTAGATTTTCTTTCATCTAAATCTCCTCCCCAATCAGCATCTGAATAGCCTTCAAGTCGCAGATCCTTTCCTTGGTAATTCAACTTGTAATCGGTTCCCTTGGATACCTCGGTATTCTCTTAACGGCTTTCCAATGTGCTGGACCTGAATTGGATTAGTATCTACTTACCATTCCAACTGCAAAACATATGTCGGGTCTTGTACACATCATAGCGTACATCAAACTTCCAACAGCACTAGCATAAGGAACATGTTTCATTTGTTCCTTCTCTTGTGGAGTCATTGGACACAGTCTATGGCTCAATCATTCACCTTTTGCAATAGGAGTGTCTATGGGTTTACAATCTTGCATACGAAATCGTTCAAGAACCTTATTTATATATGTTTCTTGCGAAAGAGATAACGATCTTTTCGAACGATCTCTTGAAATCTTAACTCCAAGAATGTATGCAGCCTCACCCATATCTTTCATCTCAAAGTTGGAAGACAACTAACTCTTGACAGTATGAACAAACTCCATATTACTTCCGGCAATTAGTATATCATTAACATATAATGATATGATCACAAATTGATCCTTGGATCTTTTGATATATACACAATGATCCTCATCAATCATTGTAAAATTATATGCCATTACGGCATTATGAAAATGTATATACCATTGTCTCGATGACTGCTTAAGGCCATATATCGATCTCATAAGTCGACATACCTTTTCTTCTTGACCTTTTTCTATGAAACCAGCAAGTTGTTCCATATATATTTCTTCCTCTAATTCTCCATTGAGAAAAGCAGTCTTTACATCCATATGATGTAACTCAAGATCCATACCAGCCACTATTGCCAGAATAATGCGAATCGAGGTAAATCTCACTACAGGAGAAAACGTATCTTCATAATCAATTCATTCCTATTGATTATACTCCTTCGCCACAATGCGAGCCTCATGCTTTTCTATCGAGCCATTAGCCTTTCACTTTATTTTGAGAACCCACTTGTTCCCAATAGCTCTGCGTCCTTTTGGAAGATCAACCAGTTCCCAAACTTGGTTTGATTTCATTGATTCCATTTCCTCTTCCATTGCATGAATCTATTTTTCCTTACTAGGGCAATTCAGAGCTTCATTAATATTTCTTGGCTCATCCTCATCTTGTGGAGCAACCATAAAAGTTTCCCCTTCAATGTCAAAACGTCGACGGGGAATACTTTGGCGACTTGTTCGCCGTATAGGAAATTGTACATTTTGCACATCATTCCCTATTATGCTCCCACTTGGATTAGATAATGATGACATCATCTCATCATGTGGTTGCAATTGAGAATGAGTTGAATTCAATTCATCACTTCTCATATTACTCCCACTTGGACGAACTCCACTAATATCATTATCTTGATCCAAGGTCTCAAATAGGGAGTAATCTTCCCCTAATTCGCCATTCTGAGGAAATTCATCCTCTAAGAATGTGACATCTCGTTATTCAAATTCAGTTATACTCCCACTTTCCTGCTCAACTATGAACACATACCCTTTCGAGTGTTCCGAGTATCTTATGAAAATACTCTTCTTTCCTCTGGGACCCAATTTCCCAAACTTGTGAGAGGACTCAAGTGTATAGGCAGCACAACCCCATGGTTTAAGAAAACTTAAGTCTGGTTTTCTACCTATCCATAACTCATATGGAGTGGAAGTAACTGATTTGGAAGGCACTCGGTTAAGTATATAGGCAGCAGTTAACAACGCATCACTCCAAAAAGTAATAGGTAAGTTAGCATGCGCCATCATGGACCTAACCATTTTCAGTAGGGTTCTGTTTCTTCTCTCCGCAACGCCATTTTGTTGAGGAGTATACGGAATAGACAACTGTCTTTTCTATTCCTTTTTCATCACATAATTTTCTGAACTCATCAGATAAATATTCTCGACCTCGATCGGATCTCAATGTTTTTATTTTCTTGTCTAATTGATTTTCTACTAGGTTCATAAACCTTTTGAAACAACTTCTTGCTTCAGATTTATGAGAAATCAAATAGACATATCCGAATCGAGTATAATCATCTATAAAAGTGATGAAATAAATAGCCCCATGCCTTCCTCTCACATTTATTGGACCACAGACATCAGAATGACTTAAATGCAGAGGAAATTCAGCTCTTTTACATTTTCCAAATGGTTTCCTTGTCATTTTCCCTTCTAGGCAATGCTTATATATGGGCAAATCGACAAGCCCTCTTTGGCTAGTCTATTCATACGTTGTTGGCCAATGTGACCAAGTCTAACATGCCACACATTCACATCATTATCATATGTATTAGGAGACGTGATAAGGGAATAACAAACATTTGCATTAACATAGTCAATATCTAATACAATGAAACCATCCAGAAAATAACCACAACCATAGTAATTTGTATCCAAAAACAAATCCACACCTCTATTATAGAAGTTCATATTAAAACCTAGTTTAACCAACACTAAAACAAACACCAAATTCCGACGAATCTCTGGAGCATACAATACATCATGTAGGAACAGAGTGCGTCCACCACGCATGTTCAGTTGGCAGGTGCCAATTCCTTTCACTTCAGCTCGGAGTTGTTTCCCACATAGATCCACTTAGTTCCGGTTGGTACTCGTCGAATTCCACGAAGGATCCTCTATCCTTCGCTACATGGTCTGTCGCTCCTGAATCTACAGTCCACAAAGGATTAGACTCAATCAAGAATACAGAACTCGACACAAAAGCAAAGTTCTGAAAAGTACAAGGGGTGTATACCTTCTTTGGCTCACGACAGTCGCGAGCATAATGACCCTTCTTGTCACAGTTGTAGCATTTCACCCTTGCAAGCTTCTTCATGCAAGGACGCTTTCCTCTTTCATGTTGGTTAAACTTGGGTTTCTTCCTTGAAGGACCTGCTTCCTTGCCTTTCCCTTTATCAAACTAGTTAGGGCGTTTGTGCTTGAAGCTCGAAGCTCCATGTGAGCTAGAACTAGCATGATAGAGTTCAGCATTCGGCTTAGCCACCAAGAGGCGGTCCTCTTCCAGCTCAAGATGGCGCCTTTGCATCCTCAAAAGTTTTGATATTTTCATTATGGGTCAGGTGCACCTTCATATGCTCCCAACTCTGAGGCAATGAACGAATCACTGCTTGCACTTGCTGCTCATCAATGAGGACATGGCCAGCATCTTTCAACTCATTTATCATCTTTGACATCTTTCTAAGATGTTGCTTCATGGTCTGACCATGAGGTTTCTTATATGAGTCAAACCTAATAGTGAGCTGCCTCAGTATGGTCACCAAAGTATGACCAAATCTTGCTGCCAATGCCTCCCACATTTCTTTGGCATTGTCAAAACGCCTAAACTCTCGCATGACGTCATTTTCAATGCTGCTTAGCAACGTGATGCGAGCAAGAGAGTTCTTTCTTTTCCATGCAGCAAAAGCTTCCTTATATCTTTTGTGCTGTGCAGTGTTTCCTTCTTCAGGTTCTACCATGGTCAAGTTAAGAGTTTCAAATGCCTCTTGCTCTTCCAGCACATATTGGATTTTCATGTGCCATATCTCATAGTTGTCACCATTGAGCTTTTCACCTTTGTTCAGCTCGGCAACTATGCTCTTTGTGGCTGAAGCCATTGATCTAAACATATCAGACATATATGCACGAATTAGTTAATGCCTATCATTTATGCATCCCTTTTGCACAGACCCATCATATTAATAAACAATTTCAAGTAAGGTTTCAGAATCAAAAGGTCACTAAGTTTCCAATCATCCTCCAAAAATCCTAACTTAAAACTATCATTAATATAATTGTCTTATGCAAAATAAATTCTATGAAGCTACAAAAACTTCTATAATTACCCACAGCAACCAACAATAACAGAAAGCAAATAATAATTGACATCCAATAAAATAATAATGCTTTCACATAATATAACTAACATATCGGTTGCTACATCAACAATAATCGGGTAGTAAACATTACATAAGATGTCCATGAAGCACACTAAACTAAGATCAGCCAATACATCTAACACCAAGTCAGCACACGAACTAGGAAAGATCCTCTTTTGTTCAATTTCTTGATCTTTTCCCTTGTAAAAATCCTATAATAATCATCTACAAAATCCATCATAATTTTCTTATATGAAGCAGCTCTGTTGACATCCCATATGCGATTCAATACTCCTTGCCATTCAGGTGGAAGGGTGTTAATGAAAAATCGCACCATCTTTGACTGTGGCATAGGACGACCATTCCATATGACCTTTTGAATTTTCCCGTTGACTTCGAGGACGTGATCAATTAAGTCACCACTCTCACATCGATGATCAGTAAGCTCAGCTATCAGCTTAGAAAGTCTTTCTTTTTGTTCATCGGTAATTGCGCGAATAGGTGTGCACAACCTAAGGGGAGGCATAGTTCCTGCAACAAATGCAGAACAAATAAGGGATCACATATAATCCACATAGACTTAATTGAAAAAGAAACATATTATTTTCCTCTTCTTTTTTCGGTCAACAAGTCAATGGTCAACGGTCAACGATCAGTCATGAGTCGTCGGACCGGTCGGACCGGTCGGGCCGGTCGGACCGGGTCGGACGAACCGACCGCACGTGTCGCGCGCGTGCCAGGCGTCCGTGGGTCGGGTCGGGTTGGGTCGGGTCGGGTCGCCGGCCGGTGACCGCACGGCCATTCTTCGTCGGGCGCTGACGTCATCGATGACGTCATCCCAATGGTTATCGACCGTTGGGTGACGTCATGCTAACGTCGCACGCTGCCGGTTGGCCCGACCGGCGCATGCCGGTTCGCCGCCGGCGTCACGCACGTGCCGATTCGCCGACCGGCGTGTGCGGCTTCGCCCGGCGACACACGACATGTCGCCGGACTCGTCTCGACCAGCCCTTTCACCCTATGGCTTCAGAAATCGATTTCGACTTCCCGAAACTCAAAAAAATGGACGAACAAGTGCTCGGGTGTCGGGATTTCTCACCCCGATTCGTGTCGGCCGTATTTCTTTGCGAAAAATCAATCAAAAAACATGAAAAGGGTCGAGAAAATATGAACTAGGGCTCTGGTACCAATGTTGGGATTAACGGATCCCCAAAAACCGGATTCGACACTAAATCGAACCCCTAAAACGAATGCGGAAGACAAGCCCGGGAAAATCACGTATCACCGATCCTAAAGCACACCACGGATTCGAGCATACCTTGTTAGCCACAGATTAAACACCGACACCGACGTGAGGAAGAGAATTTGGCCATGTTCGATCCGATGACGCCAAATCGTGGTTGAAGGGAAGAAAAACGTTGTCGGAGCCTTACTATTTTCCTTTTTTGGGAGAGAGAGAGAGAGAGAGGGGGGGGGAGAGGGAGACGTACGTACGTTCTGATTTCGAAAAAGGTGTGTTCTCCCTCTCTCTCATCCCTTTTATACGTCCCTCCATCCACGGGCCCTATTCCTGTGGGCCGGGCTTTTAGGCCCAACATGGGCGGACGGGCCTTAAGCCCATCATTAATAAAACCATCACTTGGGACCGATAGGAACAATACCTGGTGACCCTTTCCAGCCATCAACTTGGCTAGTTCCAAGTATGGCATCATGTGGCCGAAGGTCAACCATTGTAGCATCACTATGTGGAGATTCTCATGTGTTTTGGCCATTTCGCAATAGACCAAAGTTTATGGGGAGCCCCACAAAAGCTAGAACACTCTAGCGGGTATTTACAAGTTCGTGAGCTTGTAAGACCGTGAAGTTCTATAAATAGAGCATCATTCAAGAAACTTTTGTCATCCATGACATATATATGGGTGTTTTTTTTTTGTCAATTAAGACTTGAAAAGTGTACGGAAGGAGTGAGGCATGACAGTTATATAACATTATTGTATAGTATTGAAAGCAATACGTACATAGTTTTGAAAGGAAAGGAATAAGAATAGATTGGACAGGTCATCTCTCTACTCTTTTATTGCCTAAATTTCTAAAAACAGTCCGAACCTCTCAATGTCATTTACCTAAATGAAATTTCTTATTGCCTAAACTCAATCTCCGTCATTGTCATGATTAGCAACCACCTTCTTATTACTCTCTTTTCTCTATCAAATATGGATTGAATTTAATTAAGGAAACTCACATTTCCTGAAATTAAGCTGCTTTATCAGACCTTCCGCCTGTACTCCATTCATTTTCGGGTCACGATTAGCAGAGTTCATTATTATGCTTGAGAAGCATTGTTTATTATTGCAAAGGGGATGGGAGGACTGATTGGAGCGTGCTTCTATTATGCATGCTTTTCTTTGAGTATTGCTTTTGACTTGTTTTGCCACTTTTGGACTGTAAGACGGGATCTTTATCATCCTTTTAAAGCAAATATTCGATGTCTTGCGCAAGCTGTCCGCGCATTGCCTGGTTCAGGTTTTGGGAACTGCCCCATAGGGCTCGTTTTATTTTGGCATGATGTTGAATATTGGAAACTGCAAAACACCAATTGGGGGCCAAAATTTTTAATTGAAATGTCTTAAGAAACTTACCTTCATGTTTACATTCAGGCTAAGCAGACTTTCCCTGCCAAATTTAAAATATCATTCATATTTTTAGAAATTACAAGATATTTGTATATACTTTTACGTGTTAAAATTCCAGTTACATGAGACTTTCGGGAGTTTTGGATTTGCAAAACGTCGGAATGCTTGAGACTCAACATTTAGATTAATCAAAAAGCAAATGGTAAAAGTCACTTGTAACCAGCCCTGAGATTGTGTGAAGAAGTTGTTGGGTTAAAGAGGTCAAATAAAAATTAGGGCAAATATTTTCCAAAAGAAATCGTGTCCCAAGGTGCCGAACACATATTTGTGGAATATGTGTGGAATTGAAACTCAAACACCAAAAGATTTTCAGTCAAATGAAAATGGGACCTTTTTATCACAAGTGCACAGTAATGTTAATATTAGCTGCCTATCTATGTTTAAAGGATCATTCTTAGGAGGTTTTTTAGTTTCATTGTTTTGATTCTTACTTTGGAAGCTAATTTGTGCGTAGTTATGACTTGTTACCATTTATTGTATCAGCCAGCTTTCAATGAGGCCACTACAATTGAAGCATCGCCTATCAGACCTCCTAGATAGGCATCGGCCTGATGCAGATCGCGCCATTGTCCTTTACATGATTGTTGGCACCGTCGACGCCATTGTGAGTGAGCTCTCGTAGCCTCTCACGACTCTCAAATTGGACAAAATTCATCTACTCTTTCAGCTCCACCAACCACGACTATGTTGTTAATGAAGTCTTCAAGGTATATGCATGTTGTGTTTAGCTCCTTTCAATAGTGATTGTTAGGAAATTAAATTGGATCAATGAACCCAACGTCAATCTGCACTGTAAAGTAAAATACATGAAAGATGCATGTGAGATGCATGGGTTTATTGGTTGGCAAAAATTTGGTCGGCCAATGAGTTTAGGACCTTATTTAAGAATAAATGGACAACTTCATACCTTTATTTAAAATAAATTTCACTTTGCCATTCTTTGAGAAAACGGCCCTATTTCAAACTACTTTTTTGAATTTCCCCAAAAGAATTGATTAAGCTCCTAAAAATAGCTTAATGGTCTAATTGTTATCATGAAATATATATAAAAAATCATTAAAATTATTTTGAAGATGAAAAGAAAGATGATAAATCACCTAAATTTGTTTTCAATTTTTTTTAAAATTTTATGATGGTAAATCTCTTAGTAGTTTAATCATTATCCATATATATAACTATTAGAAAGGTCAAATTTGGTGTATATTATGTATTGAGTAATAAGGCTTCAAATGCTAATACTTAAATTGCCAAAGTGCCCATAAAGAAAATCGGATGTTTCTTAATACTTCGTTCCTCACTTAAATGCAGTTGCAATAAATAATAATATTTATTATCTAAGCATCACTTGAGAAAAGGAAATCAATGAGAACAATCCACAATGCCACAAGACCATATCATCCAAAGAACAGTGCCTCACATCGCAGTACTAACTTATATATATGGATTTTTTTGCAATATATAGTTAAATAATAATTTCAGTTTGATAAAAAGTAACAATAAAATAAATTAAGCAAAGAGTGAAACTTAAAACAAAAGTAATTAGATAATTAATGCAATCATTTTAAGCTAATAATGACAGATGCCCATCCCTCTCGGCACTTGCTTTGCTCTCCCTGCATTTATTTCGAGTGTGATAGGAGCAGACCATAAATAACAATAAAATGGGCATCCTCTCAATCCAAAGTAGCTTCTGCTTCTTCGCTCTGGTTTTTGATGCTCACGGTCTTCTTCTCACTCTCTCCACTGCTTCTAAATCTGAAGTTGGTATGGTCTCTTTCTCTCTCCGTGTACAATGTCAGTCTCGTGTCGTCTTGGTTTAAGATTCATACGAAACAAGTTTCCAAATTTTTGAGGTGAAAATCTACCGCATGGAAGGTGTATGAGCGTCGTGATTTGTCATTTGAAGCTTCTTCTTTGATCTGGTGCACACACTGAACATGGCGCTCTGTTGTGTTATCAAATCGGATTAATGAACCCAACATCAATCCGCATTGTAAAGTAAGATACATGAAAGATGCACATGAGATGCATGGGCTCGTTGGTCGGCAAAAATTTGGTCGGCCAATTAGTTCAAGACCTAATTTAAGAATAAACTGACAACTTTTAAGACTTTATTTTACATAAATTCCATTTTGGGCCTCTTTTTGAGAAAAGGTCCTATTTCCAACCCCCTTTTTTGGAATTTCCTCTAAAAGAACTGATTAAGCTCATAAAACCTTATGGTCTAATTGTTATCTTGCAATATATAAAAAGAAACCATTAGAATTATTTTGACAATGAAAAGAAAGTTGATAAATCACCTAATTTTATTTTCATTTTTTATTCAATTTACGAAGATAGATCATTTGGTTATTCATCCATTATCCATCTTTCATTATTAATATAACTATCATGAAAATCAAATTTGCGGTATAGTATGTATTTAGAAAAGACTTCGAATTCGAATACTTGAATTGCCAAAGTATCCATAACAAAAATCGGATATTTCTTAATACTTCGCTCCTCACTTGAATGCAGTTGCAGTAAATAATAATATTTATTATCTAGGCATCAACTTGAGAAAAGGAAATCACTGAGAACAATCCACATTGCCACAGGACCATATCATCCAAAGAAGAATGCCTCACATCACAATACTAATTTATATATATGTGGATTTTTATTTTTTTGCAATGTATAGTTAAATAATAATTTCAGTTTGATAAAAAGTAACAATAAGTGCGTTTGGTAATATTTCTGTTTAAAAATTGTTCTAGGAAACGAAATAGAAAAAGTGTTTCATTCCGGAACAATTTTTTAACAAAAAAACGTGTTTGGTAAATTTATTCTGGGAATAAAAAATAAACAGAAACACGTTTAGTAAATTTATATAATTTATTTTATTTTATTTTTTAATATTTTGATTTGATTTTTCTTTTTTCTTTCTCTCTTTTTTTCTTTTTCTTTTTTCCTTTTTCTTTTTTTCTTCTTTTGGTCGGTCGCCGGCCTCGGCCATGGCTGGCGACCGGCCGACGAGGGCTCGCGGCCTCGCCCAGCCATGGCGAGGCTCGCCGGCCCCAGCGAGGCCGAGCCTTGCCGTAGCTAGGCAAGGCTCAACCTCGCCTTGGCTAGGCGAGCTCGAGCTCGCCCAGATCCGGCGAGGCCGAGCTCGCCCAGCGGCCGGCGAGGCTCAGCCTCGCCGTGGCTAGGCGAGGCCGCCACCCTCGTCGACCGGTCGCCGGCCATGGCCGAGGCCGAACCGGCGAAAGAAAAAGAAGAAGAAAAGAATAAGAAAATAAAAAGTGTTTCTCAATTTTGTTTCGAAACAAGAAACAACTTTTTTTTTTTTTTTCTTATTTCCATTCCGGATGTGTTTCTTAACAAAAAAAAACAAAAAAAACGAGAAACGCGTTTGGGTGCGTTTTTGTTCCGAAATTGTTTTTGTTCCCAGAAACACATCTGAAACAATAAAACAAAAAAAAAAGTTGTTTCTTTTTCTAAAACAAAATTGAGAAACATTTTCTTCTTCTTTCTTCTTCTTTTTCTTTCGTCGATCGCTGGCCACGGCCATGGCCGGCGACCGGCCGACGAGGGCTGGCGGCCTCGCCCTATGGCTGAGGCCGGCGACCGGCGAAAGAAAAAAAAAGAAGAAAAGAAGAAGAAAATAAAAAAGTGTTTCTCAATTTTGTTTTCGAAATAAGAAACAACTTTTTTTTTTCTTATTTCTGTTCCATATGTGTTTTAAACAAAAAATAATTTTGGAACAAAAACGCAAAAACACGTTTACTGTTCGTTTTTGTTCCTGGAACAAAAAAAGAAATTTTTGTTCCTGGGAACAGAAAACAACTTGCAACCAAACGCAGCCTAAATAAACTAAGCAAAGAGTGAGACTTAAAACAAAAGTAATTAGATAATTAATGCAATCTTTTAAAGCCATATCTAATGATGGCAGACGCCTATCCCTCTCGGCACGTACTTCGCTCTCCTTGCATTTATTTCGTGACTGATGGGAGAAAAGAATAAGGAAAGAGGAAAATGGGCATCCGCTCAACCCGCAGTAGCTTCTGCATCTTCGCTCTGGTTTTTGTTGCTCACGGTATTCTTCTCACTCTCTCCACTGCATCTGAATCTGAAGTTGGTATGGTCTCTCTCTCTCTCTCTCTCTCTCCTCTCTCTCTCTCTCTCTCTCTGTGTACAATGTCAGTCTCGTGTCGTCTTGGTTTGAGATTCATACGGAACAAGTTTCCAAATTGATCTGGGGATGAAAATCTACTGCATGGAGGGTGTATGAGCGTCATGCTTTGTCATTTGAAGCTTCTTTGTTGATCTGGTGCACACGCTGAACAGGACACTCTGTCGTGTTATTGCTGCTGGCTACTGTGGACAAACCTCCATATTTTTCCTCGGTCTCAAGCCCTTGCTCTGCATGACTTCATCTCAGTTGTGTTCTTCGTTGAAGCGGATCAACGTTGGACTTCAGCGACCATACCCATCACGAATCCTTTTAAACCTGCCACAGAAAAAAGAAAATGGAAATTCCCCAATAAGATTTCATCTTGAAATCTGTGAGAAGAAGATTGAGATTTCTACGAAGAATCTTCATTATAGTGTTCGCTTGTCATGGGCTATGTAGAAATTCCACTGAGCAAAAGTCTAAAAATGGCCATACATATCTCTAGATAAGTAGAAATGTTGGAAATTTCCTATAAAATGGGCTTACATTAATTAATTGACTTTCTATATTAAATAATCAGATTAATGGATATTCCAACATTTGTTAAACCTTGAGTGATCTTATTGAATTGGGTTTGAGCATCTATTAATAACTTGTTTGGTTGAGCAGTAAAGTGTAGGCAATTTTGTTTAACTGAAACCCATAATGGGAGGGGCCTGGTTGATATGCTATTGATTATGGTTTGCTAGGTCCTCTCTCTAGCCTATAAAAGGGTAGGTTATACCTAATAGTTGCATAATTCCATTAAAAGATGTTATTTTAATGTCATAAAAAAGAAGATCCAGTATTCCAATAGATCTTTGATTATCATGTTGATTTATTTTTCTTCAAGTGAAGCAATTTCTCAAACATGTACGTTTTTATTCCGTTGTGCTTATTGATTTCGGTGTTTTATAGTCATATATGAATTCGATTGTTCTTGATTAATTAATTATTTATGTAAATAATTTTCTACATGTGGTATCAGAATAAGTCATATATAATTGTAGAATCCAAAATTATTTTCTTTTTATAAACAAATTCGAAGTTTTTCTCTTTGAGCCAAATATTGGCGTTAATTTTTTGTGTGCATATTTTGCTCAATTGATTCTAAAACTTTAGGGCTTTTGTTCTACATGTCAAGATCTTTCCAACCGTATATAATTTGTATAATTTTGTTAAGAATTGAGTGAGAATTTTGAATTTGAAATTCTAGGGTTTATACATGAAAAAAGTTCCAGAATTTTAAATTACATACAATTGATTGATGATCTTAGTAAATTGTTGCATGGGTATAGTTTTATAGCATCTTTTGGTTGCGCTAAGGTAAGTTTTTTGGGTTTAAACATGAGAAAATTGAATTCGGCCATGGGGTTGTTAAATCCGAATTTTTTTTTTTGTTGACTCTGGAACCACCGTACAACTGGTAGCCAGCGGCATAAACTAGAGGGAACACTAGTGCAGGGGCCCACTCCCACGGCACTCCACTTTAGTTGCGCAATGGGGGCTTAGAGTTTCAAACCCCTCTCCTCCCGGATGAGTGAGCAAGGCGCGAACCAGCGCATCCACCGTGGGGTGGGTTAAAATCCAAATTTTTTGAAGCTTGAATGTGGAAGATTTTCTCTTTTTTTTTTCTTTATTTAATTCACTCTAATCAATTTATAATAACGTTAGAAACAAGACCCATGAATAAATTTTAAGAAAAATCAATTTAGTGAGTATTTTTTTGAATTCCGAGTTGTATGACCCAATTTTGCAAGATTTCGAGACCTTGCTGGAGGTTAAAGAAGACCTCCAGCCAGGTTCCTTTAGACGTGTCGATTGGGCAAATGCCTCCCGATCGTATTTCGCCCGAGATGAAAAGCCCATATTTTGTTTGTATTCTGATTTTGGTAATGGGCATAAGCCCATTTTATTTACTCTTGTTTCGTGTGGGCCTATAGCCCAATTGTGGGCCATTTTAAATTAAAAGAAGAATGGGCTCCCTAGCTCGCCCATTCCAAGCAGCACACGTGGGCTCCCGTGGGTCTATGGGCCGGACGAAGGCTTGGGTCACAGGAGGGTTCGAAACATTTAATAATAATAATAATAATAATAATAATAATAATAATAATAATAATAATAATAATAATAATAATAATAATAATAATAGATTTTAAAAAAAAAATTGTGGCAAAAATTGTTGTTTGATAAAATACAATATGATCTTGGGAAGCACATGTTGTAAAGTACTTCATATTGTTTGATGAATTTTGGACATAAATTTTTTGAGTTCCTTGTTGAAAAATAACTCGCCCAAAATGGGTTATTGGGCATATTAATTTTAAAAATTGCATGAAGATTAATTCCCAATTTAATAGATGGCGATGTATAATTGAAAATATTTATCTGTCCACATGAGATCATCTTTTTGAAGATTATATGTAATTCTCATCTATGTTGTGATAATATAAATATATAATTTAAAGGATTTGTCTACCCAAAGAGAATAGATCCTTGACAATTATATGTAATTCTCTTTATTGTTGTTTGATAAACTTCATGCTATGTAAAATAATGGTGCATTATATACTCTGCCTAAAGGAGAGTTTATAATGTATTAATTATTTTGTTGAATTGCTTATTGCTCATAATTGATCTTATTGCATTATGTATGACAAACAGTTACCTTTGTTGTAAATAATAACAATGTCACTGTTGAAATGTTAACTAGATCAAACTTCAAGATATGGAAGCAAGATACAGAGTTTGCTTTGGGCATTATGGATATGGACTTGGCTCTACGTGAGGATGAACCTTCCAAGCCCCATGATCAAAGTACTATAGATCAAAATGCCCATTATGCTAGATGGGAAAAAAATCTAACCAACTAAGCCTCATTGCTATGAAGAGGTTCATTGTTAAGCATTTTATTAGTGGTTTGTCGGAAGATACGAATGTGAGACAATTCCTTGAAACAGTGGAGAAATATATAAAGTCTTAGATAAGGTTGAAGTTGTGAACTTGCTAAGTGAGTTAACGAATATGAGGTATGATGCTGCTATGGGTGTCAGAGAATTTATACTGAAAATGGTCCACATCCAATCTAAACTTAAGGCTCATGAAATTGTAATTTCTAAAAATGATAGTGTATTACGCCTTAAATGTTCTACCAGTTGAATTTAGTCAGATTAAGACTACTTATAGTGCTCAAAATGAGACATGGAATGTCAATGCGATTGATTACCAAATGTGTGATTGAGGAAGAGAAGTTAAAGAATGAGAAGTATGAGTCTGCCCATTTAATTACCAATGCCAAGTCAAGTTCATCTAGAGGAAAATGGTAGCCTAAAGGGTCAAATGCCCATGATCCAAAGAAAGGTCAAGACTTCAAGAAAAATGGGAACCATGCGAGAAATGGAGATAATAATTTCAAGTGTTTTCACTACAAGAAGCAGAGTCACAAGAGAGCCAATTGCTATAAGTTCCAAGCTTGACTAAAAGCAAGAAAAGAAAGTCACCCAAGTGAGTTGTTGGTTTGTTTTGAATCAAACATGGTAGATGTTCCTTTGGATTCTTGGTGGCTTGATTATGATGTTACTATTCATGTGATTACTACCTTATAGGATCTCACAAATCTAAGGAATCCAAGTTTGAGAGATTCAAAGCTTAAAGTTGGAAATGATATTGGAGTTAATGTGGAGCGCATAGAGACAGTTATTTTGAATTTAGACTCTAGTTTTTAGCTTATTTTGAACAATGTCTTTTATGTTCCTAATTTTAGAAGAAACTTAATATCTATTTCTTCGCTTGACAAAGCTAGATATTATCTTTATTTTGCGAATAAAAGAATGGATTTGAGTTGTGATTCCAAAATTATTGAGAATTGTGTTATGTCTAATGGATTATATCGATTATCTTTATCTCCCGATAGACCATATTATTCTTTCAATGTCGAGAATAATATTATTAAGAGATCTTTAATCAAAGAAATATCTTCATTGCTATGGCATAAGCGATTATGGCATATCTCCAAAGAAAAGGTAAAGCGACTCATCAAGGCTAATATTCTTCCTCCTCTTGATTCAGATGATATTGAGACTTGTATTGATTGTGTGAGGGGAAAATTGACTAAAACCAAGAAGAAATGCGCTACTCGCAGTTAAAATCTATTGGAAATAATTCATATGGATATTAGTGGGCCATACTCAACTACCTTGTGTGGAAATAAGCATTTCATCACATTCATTGATGATTTTGCCTATTATTGTTATGTTTATCTAATTAAGGAGAAGACTGATGCTCTTGATATGTTCAAAGTGTTTCGATTGAAGTTGAGAAATAATTAGGAAAAATTATCAAGATTGTTAGATTTGATTGTGGTGGTAAGTATTATGGGCGATATACTAAGATACGACAACAAATGGGACCGTTTGCTAGATATTTGTAGAAGTGTGGTATTGTCGCTCAATATACCATGCTTGGGAATCCTGAACAAAATGGTGTAGTTGAAAGACACAATTGCACACTCATGGAGATGAAATGAAGTATGATGGGTAGTTCTAATTTGCATGAATATTTATGAGATGATGCAATTAAAACAACAACTTATATATTGAATTGTGTACCTAGTAAATCGGTATTGAAAACACCTTTTAAATTGTAGATGGGGAGGAAACCAAGATTGAATAATTTTCGAGTTTGGGGTTGTCCTGCAGAGGTGAAAATTTATGATACTTCTCAAAATAAAACTGAACCTAGAACTATTAGATGTTACTTTATTGGATACCCTGACCATTTCAAAGGGTATAGGTTCTATTGTCCTACTTGTGACACTAGAATCGTTGAATCTTTAATTGCCAAATTCTTAGAATTAGATATTGCTGAAAAGAGTTCTTCTCAATCTTTCAAAAATGAAGAACCAAACAAAACGATCTTTATTCCATTGCCTATCTTACATGATGATTCTATGCGAGAACCTTGCAGAGTGGAAATTCAGCAAGAAGCATATATTGGAGATATGATTGTAGATCCTCCTATCATGAATGAAATTCCCTAGACAAATTATGTGGCTCCAGAGATGCCTGTGTGAAGATCACAGCGACAGAGAAAACCAATGTCTCTAAATGATCATGTTTATCTTGGAAAAGCTGATTTTGACATTAGAAATATTGTTGGTCCGACGACCTTCAAAGAAACTCTTAATAGTGATCAGGCAGATGAATAGTTAGGAGCGTTAAAGGACGAGATGATTTCCATGTCAACTAATCAAGTATGGGAACTTGTTGATTTACCTGATGGACATAAACCAATCGGCTGCAAATGGGTATTCAAAACCAAAAAGGACAATAAAGGCAACATGGAGAGATTTGAGGCAAGGTTAGTCGTAAATGGGTACCCACAAAGAGAATACATCGATTATACTGAAGTTTTTTCTCTAGTATCTACTAAAGACTCTTTTTCAAATAATCATGGCATTGGTTGCTCATTTTAACTTAGAGCTTCACCAAATGGATGTCAAGAGAACCTTTTTAGATAGAGATATGGATGAAGAAGTATATATACAGCAACCTGAAGGGTTTAAAGAAGCCGGAAATGAGCATATGATGTGCAAATTTTAGAGGTCTATTTATGGTCTCAAACAAGCATCATGTCAATGATACTTAAAATTTCACAAGGTTGTAAGATCATTTGGCTTTGAAAAAAAAAAAGATTATGGGGTTATCAAGTTTAATCAATGCATCTACATGAAAAATAAGTGAGAGTAAATTTATTTTCTTAGTACTTTATATATAAAACATTTTTCTTGCTAGTAGAAATGTTGATCTATTGAATGGCACAAAAAGTTTTATATCTACAAAGTTTGATATGAAAGACCTTGGGAAAGCCTATTTTGTTCTAGGTATTGAGATTTATTGTGACAGATTTAAGAAGATTTTGGGGTTATCTCAGAAAAGTTACATAGATCGTCTTTTGAAAAGATTCAATATGCAAACCTGCAAATCAGGTGAAACTCCTATTAAGAAATGAGATAAATTGAGCATATAACAATGCCCCAAGAATGATGTTGAAAAAGAAGTAAAGAAGAATGTTCCATATGCTAGTGCAGTTGGCAATTTTATGTATACACAAGTATGTACCAAACTTGATATTGCTTTTGCTGTGAATACTCTTGGAAAATATATGTCAAATGCAAGTCATGAACATTAGGTTGCAGCTAAAAATGTGATGAGATATTTACAACGAACAAAAGATTTCATGTTCGTGTATAGCAAAGTTGAGGACCTAAAAGTGATTGGATACTCAGATGCTGATTTTGCTAGTTGTTTGGATGACATCAATTTCTAGATATATTTTTATGATGGGTGTAGGTGTATTTCATATAAGAGCACAAAGCAAACCTTGATTACAAATTCTACAATATATGCTGAGTTTGTATTGTGTTATGACGCGTCAATTCAAGTTGTTTGGCTCAGAAATTTGATCTCAGAATTGCGAGTTGTGAACTCTATTGCTAGACTTATGGTGATCTGTTGTGACAACACTATAGTTGTGTTTTATTCTAAGAATGACAAGATCAACAATGCGTCCAAACACATGGAGATCAAATATTATACTGTTAAAGACTTGATAAAAAAGGGAGACATTGTGATTGAGAATATTATAATTGAGTCCATGTTGACCGATTCTCTAACAAAAGGCTTACAACACGTTTTGTTTAAAGAACATATAAAGAATATGGATATTTTAGATTTTTTTTTTTATTTCTTTTGTTAGTGAGAGCTATATAATTTGTATTTTTGGATAATATAGTTATATGCAAATTGATAATGCTTTCATGATATATATTAAAGTATTTATTCTCAATGATTATTATTGTTGATTCTCTTGTTATTTTTTTTCCTATTGACTGAGAAATTGAAGTAAAAAACAGTATCTTTAAACAAATTTTAGTTTAAAGACGACTGAGTGTCACTAATTATGAGATTTCATGTTGGATTGTGACATAGTCGTGCAATTTCATGTTGTTTAGAAATTGCGCAAATACATTTTCATGTCGTTGAGAAATTGCATTAAGGACCGATAAGAAATAGTGTATATTTTGATCACATGTTGGCATTATTTCTTACTACACTATTGAGTCCATGATTCATGAAAATATAATGCTTATTATACGTGATTATGGAAAGTTATGTGTTACGGTATTTCCTTAACACAATGATCTTCATAATCCTATATTGAAGTTATATATGATTGGATTTGTTTTGAGATGCCGTTATTGGAATGTTTTTTTTTTTTAATTGTGGCCACATAAAACAAAATTTTCAGTTACTAACTTGATAGTATCGTTTTCACTATAAAATATTTTTTCAAAATAAAAATAAGTTAATTAATGCAGCCCAAGTGGGAGAATGTTGGAAATTTCTTATAATATGGGTTTACATTTTTGTTAAATGCTTGAGTGATTTTATTGAATTGGGTTTTGACATCTATTAACAACAGGTCTAGTTGAGTAGTAAAATGTAGGCAATTGTGTTTAAGTGCGTAATGAAAGAGACCCAGTTGATACGGTATTGATTTGGGTTTACGAGATCCCCTCTCTAGCCTATAAAATGGTCAGTTATACATATCACTTGCTTAGGGTGCGTTTGATAACGTTTATGTTCAAAAATTGTTTCAAGGAATAGATATAGAAAAAACTATTTCTATCTGGGGGAACAATTTTTTAACAAAAGAACACGTTTGGTAAACTTGTATAATTTATGTTCCTAGAATAGAAAAATAATAGAAACACATGGTAAACTTGTATAATTTTTTGTTTCTTTTAATTTTTTAATATTTTTTCTTTTTCCTTTTTCCTTTTTTCTTCCTTTTGGCCGGTCGTCGGTGTCGGCCATAGCCGGAGACCGGCCGACGAGGGCCGGCGGCCTCACATTGGCTAAACGAGCTCTATTGAGTTCTGAAGAACAAAAAAAGAACATAAACAAACAGGCTCTTAATCCCATTAAAAGCTGTGATTATCAAGTTAATCTTCTTTTTTTCAAGTGAAGTAATGGCTTAAATAGGTACGTTTTTATTCTATTGTGCTTATCGATTTCGGTATTTTACAGTCATATATGAATTTGATTGTTCTTGATTAATTAATTATTTATGTGAATAATTTTTTATAGGAAAATCATAAGTGAGTGAGTTTTCAAGAACATTAAGTTAAAAATAAAAGCTGCAGACATAAAAATTTGAAAAACAAGCGTCATTCCAGGCTCGTGTGCTCCGCCTCTTCTTTTTATTGTATATTTTTATTTTTATGCCACTTTCTCTGTTGTCCATCGGGCTTTTCGTTTTCCTCATGCTCTTCTTCCTTAACACACCCGCGACTGTCTGGGAAGGATTGGGCCAACGTTGTTGTTCTTGGCATTCGTGATTCCAAAACTTTGTTTACGTTGAGATCCCTGACACTTGCTTTTATACTGGTTCGAACGATTAACAACTTGTTCAGCTTCATACGAATAGCCGTAAAAAATTGACTTTGAGACTCTAAACCTGGTGATTTAACAGTTGACATAGTAGCAATTAGCATTCCATGTTTGCTTCTTTGTAGTATTACTAGGAATAAAGAAAAGTTTTAAGTTCTTTTCTTGGGAGAGGTTGTAATCTGGGACATCATTTTTGCTTGGCTTGACATCTTAGCATGCGCATCTTGCGGAGTTGTCTGCTTCAAAAGTAAATCTTGCTTTCCCCTGTTCCTGTCTGTGCTCTTTGAGAATGCTGTTCTGTTCCCAGATCCAATTTCAGCCAAAATGTTTCCCCTGTAAGATTGAGAACAAGAAAAGAACATATTATAAACGCAGTGATGCCTTGTCAGTAAAGACTTGACATACTTAGCCTTGAGAAGCATGGCTCAGTGAGTGAGGTCTCGAGAGAGGTAAATCTCTTGCCCCGACAACATCCGCTGGTGGACCTGAGAGACCACCATAACCCAATGCAATTAGATGTGGTTAGTCTGTAACTCGGGGTCTTTAAGAGATCCAAGCACCCACTAACACACAAAAATGAATAGGAAAGGAACAAATTCTGTCTGTCTCTCTGTTTCTCTCTGAATAACTTATGTAGGCACATGCCTGTTCTCCTCCATGTAGGAGTGAAGTAATTGGATCAAGCTTCATCAAAGAAAATTGAGGCATTTTTTCTTCTTAGATCATATGAACGAGATCCTTTATTAGATGTTAGCGGTCTGCGAAATTGCTTTGCCTGACTTTCCTATTCTGTGCACGCTATAAACACATGCTGGGAAATTACGTTTATGTGGTGCTTTTGACTATGTGAGTTGCATTTCAGAGACAATAGACGAAAAATATCAGATAAGGGAGTCAGCTGTTATATGCTTTACGAGCAGTGTTACACGATTTCTGAGTTATGCTTCTGTCAACTTCTTCACTGAAATTTTTTCTTTTCCTTTCCTCTGCTTATTTTGGGGGGATTGGGGCTGGTCCAGGACAGATGATGAGACTCCGTTCACTTAAATTTAAGGAACTGGAAAAGGGCCGAAAGAATGGGACCAGATCGACCTGCATTGGCGAGCTTGTGGCACAGGGAAATTGCAATCTCCTATTGATCTGCTAAATGAGAGAGTGCAAGTCTTTCCAAGTCTGGGGAAGTTCAAAAGAGACTATAGACCAGCTCCTGCGATTGTGAGGAACAGGGGACATGATATCACAGTGAGAGCTACCTTGCTGCCTTTATTATTCTTTAAAGTAGTGTCATGCCCAGCGAAACTTGAAACAACCAAATTTTTAGTGACGGTACGACAGTTTGCTCGTGTAACTAAGCCGGGCGCCTAGTTGCCGTGGTGAAGGAAGTGCCAATGATTCAAAAAATTCCTTTTTTCAGTGGAAGCACTAACCACAAAGATATCTGAATCTTCAAGGCTAATTTTACAGATTATCATCCATAAGTAATTCATATTCACTGATGTCCGACACTGGCATCTGCCTGTCCATCTATTAACCTCCTCCAAAGAAAAGAATTCTTGACCTTTTTCGATAATGAACTCATCTACCATGTGTTTTTACTAATGACTCTTCAACCAGGTGATGTGGAAAGGAGATGCGGAAAGATCAACATAAACGGGACTTACCACAAACTTCTACAGTGTCATTGGCATTCCCCCTCCGAGCACACATTTAACGGATCGAGGAACAGAGGCTTTGTCTTTGTTGTTTGTACATGGTATGTTTTCCTCGTGAAGCAGTGGGCGGCGACAACATGCACTTTCACTAGATTTCTTTTTCTGCAGCATGCACAAATTACACTAAACAAGATAGTTCCCCCCCCGGCACAAAAAAAAAAAAAAAAAAGAAAAAAAAGTCCTGGTAAGTCCCATGTTTGAAAACTGTCTTCCCTCGTGTGACTGATTAGATTCATCTTTCTTGCCTTATTTGATGCTTGTCTATTTGGTTAGGGACATGAAGTCAATGCAAGGCCGACTCAGCAACTAGATGGAGGAGAAAATATTGGGTGGTCCAGGACCGTCACATCAGCGTGGTCCCGGACCACTCATATCGCGCCACATATGAGGGGAGGGGACAAAAGAGAGAAAGAGGAGAGAGAGCATCAGAGAAGTGGGCCCCGGTTTTCGTCCTTTGTCTGGCTTCCCCATACACGTGGCGCCGTGTGAGTGGTCCGGGACCACGCTGACGTGGTGGTCCCGGACCACCCAATATTTTTTCCTAGATGGAGGAGCCGTCTAGCTATACACTTCAGGAGACAATGGAGGTGCTGCTTATGTCAAAGCCAGAATTTGACCTATTACATATTGTCTCAGCTTCGAGACTGTCTTTTATTACCTTACCACTTGAAACATTTGCAATTCAGACATATGGTTTCATTCTTGTGAGATTTGGTGATTCAATTCAGACATACTATTTCATTCTTGTGAGATTTGGTGGGATCATCGCCAACTGTTTTAAAACTTTAAATTATTCGATGAAAGTGTGGTTACGCTTAGTTTAGCCTTTTGTTTAGTACTAAGTGTAAAAATTTAATTGGAAGACAAATGAGGCCTGGAATAAAACCTCCGGCTTTGATGATGGGACCATAATTAATCGTCTAAAAACTTAAGTTATAGGATAAAGGCATGATTTTTTATTTACTATTCTAACAATTCTGATAAGCAGAAACAAAGACTAGGTGAGGGTGAGGGTGAAGAAAAAGGCTGTGCTGTCAGAAAAGAAGAGAAATGGAAAGTGCGATCTATCCAAGCTTTTGACATCTGAACTCGACTCCCAGACTAGGTGACAGGGAAAGGAAGAACTGCCAACATAAAGGCCTCGTAAGTAAAGGTTGTTAAGCCAAAGTACGCCGTATCCTTCTTAAAATTTCCATTCAATCCTTGCAATAAGAAATACCGATTCAGACATGAATTCCAGTGGACTAATTGAATATAAGATTTGAGTACAAGATCTCACCGTGGCGGTGAGGCAGCATCTGCAACAAATAAGTACAAAAGGGTAATGTAATCATAGTGTTGGCCTGTCACGGGTTATGCAGAAATTCCACGGTACCAAAATCTGAAATTGGCCATATACATCTCCAGATAAGTAGGAAAATCATTATGTGAATGAGTTTTCAAGAACATTCTAAATAATAAAATCTACAAACATAAAAACTTGAAAAACAAGCGTTATTCCAGACTCGCATGCTCCACCTTCTTCTTTTTATGTTTATGCCATTTTCTCTGTTGTCCATCGTGCCTTTCGTTTTCCTCATGCTCTTCTTCCTTAACACACCCGCGACTGTCTGGGGAGGATTGAGCCAACGTTGTTATTCTCGGCATTCGTGATTCCAAAACTTAGTTCGCGTTTAGATCTCTTACGTTTGCTTTTAAATTGGTTCAAACGATTACCAGCTTGTTCAGCTTCATACGAATAGCCATAAAAAAATTGACTTTGAGACTCTCAACCAGGTGATTTAACAGTTGATATAGTAGCAATTAGCATTCCATGTTTGCCTCTGTGTAGTATTACTAGGAATAAAGAAAAGTTTAAGTTCTTTTCTTGGGAGAGGTTGTCATCTGGGACATCATTTTCGCTTGGCTCGACATCTTAGCATGGGCATCTTGCGGAGTTGTCTGCTTCAAAAGGAAATTTTGCTTTTCCCTGTTCCTGTCTGTGCTCTTTAAGCATGTTGTTTTGTTAGAGATGATTAGGATCTGTAACGGTTCTGTTCCCAGATCCAATTTCAGCCAATATGTTTCCTCTGTAACTCCGAGAACAAGAAAAGAACATATTATAAGTGCAAAGTGATGCCTTGCTAGTAAAGACTTGACAACAAACTCAGCCTCAAGAAGCATGGCTCTGCGAGCGAGGTCTCCACAGAGGCAAATACATACATACATACATACATACATACATACATACATACAACATACATACATATATATACACACACACACATATATTTGTGAACTTAATTTATGAAATGGGTTGTGAAATGTATTTTGTTTTAAGAAAAAAGTTCTAAAATGATTTGAGAAATGTTTTACTAAAATTTTTAGTGGTTGAGTGGAGTTGCAGAAGTTTATATGCTTGTTTGTGAAATGTATCCTGTTTGATGAACAAAGTTGAGAAATTTCATGCATTTTGTTTTAAGAAATCAATTGGCAATACTGATTTTGGATTTGATTCCTGAAATTAGTGGATGGTGCATTAGTGCTCAATATTACTGTGAGCTCATTTAGGGGTTTGTGAGTATGCATACTAGTTTCTAATCTCAAAGAGACTCCGCCATTATAGATCTTATACAATTTCATCCGACTTCAGAAGAGCAAGCACAATAATTTCGCCTAATCATTGCATGGTCCTCGACGGTGTCGGAAGCGATCACAAGAATTAGAAGGTAAGAGAACTCGCCGATGTAAAGAGTTCAAATATATTATCCAAAAGAAATCGTATAATATGCAAAGTGAACCCAATTTGCCAAACAAATATTTGAGGAAATATGCGGAATTGAGACTCAAACACCAAAAGGATTTCAGTGAAATCAAAATTGGAAAGTTCCTTTTCAAATTAACAATCAAAATCTATTTCTTTTTTCTTTTTTTTTTTCATGATTCAATCATCGCCGATCCCCAAATCTTCAAATACTCGAGAATTTGAAAATGGTCGCTTGATCAAATTCTCTAGATATATCCTCATTTTTTTCTTTCTTTCTTCTTTCTTTGGATTTTCTTGTCAATTAAGACTCGAAAAGTATGTGGAATGAGCAGGACATGATGATTATTTAACATCATTATATAGTATTGAAAACCAAATATACATAATTTTGAAAGGAAAGGAATATGAATAGATCGAAGAGGTCATCTCTCCTCTTTATTGGCCAAATTTCTAAAAACGGTCCGAACTCTCAATGTGTGGAATTGAAATTCAAACACCAAAAGATGATCATTGAAATGAAAATTGAAAAATTCCTTTTATCACAAATGCACAATAACTTCTTATTATTAGCTGCCTATACTTCTGCGTTTGAAGTATCATTCTTAGGAGGGTCTTTTGTTGTCTCGTTTTGATTCTTACTTTGGAAGCTGAATTGTGCGTAGTTGTGACTTGTAATCTTTTATAGTATTAGCCAACTTTCAAGTGAATGGGATTACACTAGAATCAAAGCATCGGATATAGGCATCGTCCTGAGGTACCTTTCGTGGGAATCGCCTTGACGTCCTTTACATGGTTGTTGGCCCCATCGACGCCATCGCAAGCGGGCTCTCGCAGGCTCCCATGACAATCGTATTGAGCAGCCTCGTCCACTCTTTCAGCTCCATCAATCACGACCATGTTGTTAGGAAAATCTTGAAGATATATGCATGTTGTGTTTAGCTATTTTCAATAGTGATTGACACCAAATTTAATCGTATCTATGAATCCAACATCAATCCACAGTGTAAAGTAAGATGCAAATTATATGTGTATTGGCTGCATGGGCACATTGGTCGGCAAAACTTTGGTCAGCTGATGAGTTCAAACCTTTTTTGAGAATAAATTGACAATTTTATGACTTTATTTGAAACAAGTTCCAGCTTGGGACATTGTTTGAGAAAATGGCCCCAATTCATGCCCTTTTTTGAAATTTCCCCTAAAAGAATTAATTAAGCTCATAAAAATAGCTTAACGGTCTAATTGTTATCATGAAATATAAACAAGAAATCATCAAAATTATTTTGAAGTTGAAAAGAAAGATGTAAATCACCTAAATTTGTTTTCAATTTTTATTCAATTTTATGACAGTAAATTATGTAGTTATTCATCCATTATCCATCTATCAATCGATCTATCATTATTAATATAACCATCACGAAAGTCAAATTCAGTCTATATGAAAAAAAAAAAAAAAAAAAAAAACCCATCCCGTTGTGGGCATGTTGGCTTGGGCCTTTCCCCCTCTAATTGCGGTAGGGGGGAGGTTCGAGTCCCGGCGTGCGCAATTGCGCGACTTACCTGCGACGTCGTGGGAGGTGGGTCCCTACGGCGCCGCCCCGGGTTTGCGTCGCCGCTGCCGGCCGTACAACGGTTCCTGGATCACAAAAAAAATAAAAATAAATAAATAAATGAGAACAATCCACAATGCTAGAAAACCATGTCATCAGCAGTCGCTTCTGCCTCAGATTGCGATACTTATTTATATGTACGGATAATTTTGCAATATATAGTTAAATAATAATTTTAGTTTGACTAAAAGTAACCACAAAAAAAAAAAAAGCAAAGAGTGAAACTTAAAACAAAAGTAATTAGATAATTAAGGCAATTTCTTTACGGCATATCTAACGATGACAGAGGCCTCTATCCCTCTCAGACTCTCTTTGATCTCCTTGCATTTATTTCGGGTGTGATAGGAGCAAAGCATAAAGAACAGGAAAATGGGCATCCTCTCAATCCGCAGTAGCTTCTGCTTCTTCGCTCTGGTTTTTGTTGCTCACGGTCTTCTTCTCACTCTCTCGACTGCTTCTCAATCTGAAGTTGGTATGGTCCCTCTCTTTCTCTTTCCCCCCACTTCTGTGTTCAATGTCAGAGTCTCGTGTCGTGTCGGTTAAAGATTCATACGAAACAAGTTTCCAAATTTTTTGGGGTGAAAATCTACTGCATGGAGAGTGTATGAGCGTCGTGCTTAGTCATTTGGAGCTTCTTCTTTGATCTGGTGCACCCACTGAAGCCGATGCTCTGTTGTGTGATTGCTCTGCATGACTTCATCTCGGTTGCATTCCTTGTTGAAGCGGATCAACTTTGGACCTCAGCAACTATACCCATCATAAATCTATCTCAAACCCTCCAGGCAAAAAAGAAAATGGAAATGCTTTGTCTTAGAAATAGTCAATTCTATTTCTTGATGGGAGCAGGGAAGGGATATAACTCAATGGTAGAGTGTCACCTAGACGTGGTGCGCAAAAAAGATTTCATCTTAAAATCAATGAGAAGAAGATTGAGATCTCTTTGAAGAATCTTTAGCATAGAGTAGGCATGTCACAGGTTATACAGAAATTCCACAGTACGAAAAACTGAAAATGGCTTACCATATACATCTCCAGATAAGTAGGAAATTCATTATGTGAACGAATTTTCAAGAACATTCAGTAAATCTGTAAACATAAGAATTCATTCCAGATTCGCATGCACCTTCTTCTTTTATTTTTTATTTTTTATTTTTTATTTTTATGCCGCTTTCGTTTTCTCAGTTGTCCCTCGGGCTTTTCCTTTCCTCATGCTTTTCTTCCTTAACACACCTGTGACTATCTGGGGAAGGTTGAGCCAACGTTGTTGTTCTTGGCATTCGTGATTCAAAAACTTTGTTTACGTTCAGATCTCTGACACTCGCTCTTAAACTGGTTCGAACGATTAACGGCTTGTTCAGCTTCAGACGAATAGCCATAAGATATTGACTTTGAGACTCTCAACCACGTGCTTTAATAGTTGATATAGTAGCAATTAGCATTCCATGTTTGCTTCTATGTACCGAGTAGCATTACGTGGAATAAGGAAAAGTTTAGGTTATTTTCTTGGGAGACAATGTAATCCGGGACATCATTTTCTCTTGGCTCGACATCTTAGCATGGGTTGCGGAGATGTCTGCTTCAAAAGTAAATCTTGCTTTTCCCTGTTCCTGTCTGTGCTCTTTAAGCATGTTGTTCTTGTTTGTGATGATTAGGATCTGTAACAATTCTGTTCCCAGATCCAATTTCAGCCAAAATATTTCCATTGTAACATCGAGAACAAGAAAAGAACATATCATAAACGCAAAGTGATGCCTTGATAGTAAAGACTCGACACCAAACTCAGCCTCGAGAAACATGGCACTGTGTGCAAGGTCTCGAGAATGGCAAATCTCTTGCCCCGACAGTATCTGACTACAGTGGACCTGAGAGACCGCCATGACCCCATGCAATTAGATGCGATTAGTCGAGCTCATCATGGGTGGAGCTCCTTATCCTATGTAAATTGGGGTCTGTAAGAGATCCAAGTACCCATTACCATACGCAAAAATGAATAGAACAGGAACAAATTCTTTGTCTCTCTGTTTCTCTCTGAATGACTTTCGTAGGCACATGCCTGTTCTCCTTCATGTAGGAGTGAAGTAGATCACCAAATATTGAGGCATTTTTGTTCTTTAATCATATGAATTAAATCCTTTGTTACATGTTAGCAATCTGCAAAATTGATTTGCCTGACTCTTATATTCCGTACACGCTATTGACATGTGTTGGGAAATTACGTTTTTGTGGTGCTATTGACTTTGTGAGTTGCATTTCAGAGACAATAAACCAAAAAATCAGATAACAGAGTCAGCTGTTATGCTTCACGAGCAGTGTTACACGATCTGTGAATTGTGCTTCTGTCAACTTCTTCGCTAATATCATTTCTTTTCCCTTTTTTTTTTTTTTTTGGGGTGTGTTTAGGTGATGAGACTCCATTCACTTATATTGAAGGAACTGGAAAAGGCCGAAAGAATGGGGCCAGATTGACCCGCATTGGCGAGCATGTAGCACTGGGAAATTGCAGTCTCCGATCGATCTGCTCGATGAGAGAGTGCAAGTCTTTCCGAATTTGGGGAAGTTGAAAAGAGACTATAAACCAGCTCCTGCCATTGTGAGGAACAGGGGACATGATATCACCGTAAGAGCTACCTTGTTGCCTTTGTTATTTTATAAAGCGGTGTCATGCACAGTGAAACTTGAAACAACCCGATTTTTATTGACGGTATGATTGTCCGCTTATGTAACCAGGCCTAGGTGCTCGCCGTGGTGAAGCAAGAGCCGATAATTTGAGAAGTTCTGTTTTTTTAGTGGAAGTAGTTATAACCACAAAGATATTAAAATCTTTGGCTCATTTTACAGATTATTATCCATGAGTAATTCTTGTTCCCTGATAATGGACGGTGGCATCTGCCTTCCATCTATTAACCTCCTCTGAAAAAAAGAATTCTGGACCGACTACAAACTCAACATTATTCAATAATGAGCTGATCTACCATCTGTTTTTACTAATGACTCTTTAACCAGGTAATGTGGAAAGGATATGCAGGGCAGATCAACATAAATGGGACTTACTACAAACTTCTACAGTGTCATTGGCATTCCCCCTCCGAGCACACGTTTAATGGATCAAAGTATGAAGCTTTGTCATTGTTGTTTGTACATGATACGTTTTCCTCGTGAATTAATGCACAGGACATCATGAACTTTTCACTTGATTTCTTTTTCTGCATTATGCACAAATCACACTAAACAAGATAGTTTTTCCCCCATAGTACCGGTGAGGATGTCAAAATTCATTCTGCAGATATGACTTGGAGCTTCACGTGGTCCATTTAAGCTCTCACGGAGAAATAGCCGTGATCGGGATTGTCTACAAGTATGGCCGACCCGACCCTTTCCTCACAAAGGTGCATAGGCCGCTTCATCTCACTCTTCTTACTGCCACATGTGCATTTTTACGTGTAGCCACTGTATTGCTATCATTCTTGCTCGTAGGTTATGTGAATGCTTTGAACTCAGCCATAATCCGCAAAGCTGAGCTTGTATACGTGCATGTTCATGCATCACTGATCATCTGTCTGATTAATTTTTTGCAATTTGCTTCACCTCTTTTGCTCATATGGAACCTGAAGATCCAGTTCAATAGAATGGACCATGTGGTCTCTGCCTTCTGCCTTTTGTCCTTCTGATTTCATTTCACTATCTCTCGGCAGCTACTCGAACACATAAAAGTAGTCAGGAAGGAAGACAGAGACTTGGGGGTCATAAATCCAGGGATCATCAAATTCGGCAGCAGGAAATACTTCAGATACATTGGTTCTCTCACGGTCCCTCCATGCACCGAGGGTGTCGTGTGGACAATAATCAGGAAGGTAATAGACTAGATTTACATGACGATTCTTATATGGAAACACATATGGTCCTATGGTCCGAGGATGGTCTCAAGGCATGCTGTTTTGTGAACTTTGACTAGGTGAGGACAGTCTCGAGGGAGCAAGTAGAAGCACTGAGAGAAGCTGTTCATGATGTAAGTGCTCTCTAAAAGGGTGTTTCGTTTTGATTTGGTTGCCACTTAACAGAGTGGACCTTTTATAGAAAAGAAACGTGAGCTCTACGTGCATTTAGGTCCTCTTTAAAGACCTGTTGATCCCTTCATGTGATAACAAGTGATACTTATTCTCTTCATAAATGCACAAACATGTACACGACATAAAGTCCCATGATTGAAAACGGAGTCCTCCCTCCTGCGACTGATTCGATTCATCTTCATCTTTCTTGCCTTATTTGATGCTTGTCCATTTGGATAGGGATATGAAGCCAATGCAAGGCCGACTCAGCGATTAGATAGAAGAGCGGTCTGGCTATACACCCCAAGAGACAATGGTGGTGCTGCTTAGGTCAAAGCCAGAATTTGACCAAACAAAGCATTTTCTCAGCTTCAAGACTGTCTTTTATTACCTTACTACTTGAATCATTTGCGATTCAAACATACCGTTTCATTTTGATAAGTCGATATAGAGACCAGGTGGGGATGAAAACCACAAGGTGTGCTGTCAGTGTAATATTTGAATTTTTTTTTTTACCAAGTCAAAGTTCAAATGGTCAAAGAGACAATAAATAATAAATAAAATGAATATTTGACCCAGTCAACAAAGGGACCTCAGCTTCCTTTTAAGATTGAGAGCTCGCGCAGAGGGGCGGAGAGAGAGGAGGAGGAGGAAGAAAGAAGAGGTTACTCGGCACAAATGACTCATCAAGCTGATTTAATTCTGATTCGCAACGTCCGATAAGTGATTGTGCCCTTCACTCATCTAATTGAAGTAATATTTGAAGTTATAGCACAAATTCAAGGTTAAGTCGATTTTGAGTTGCAAGGTTTGATTGAGGAGTTATCAGGCTGTGTGTGTATATATTATAGTTTAGGGTGTTGTGGAATTGTAGGATGTTGGGATTGTCGGTTTCCCAAAAACCGGATTCGACACTAAATCGAACCCTTAAAAGGAATACGGAAGACAAGCCCGGGAAAAAACATGTATCACCGATCCTAAAGCACACCACGGAATCGAGCGTACCTTGTTAGCCACAGATTTAATACCAACACCGATAAGAGGAAGAGAAAACCGATCCCGTTCGATCTGATAACATTGATTGGCCTTGAAGGGAAGAGAGAGTCGCCTTATTCTTTTTGTTTTTCTTTTTGGAGGGAGAGAGGGAGAGGAACGTACGTTAAAAATGCCAAAAGGTACGTTCTCCTCTCTTTCCTCCCTTATATACGTCCCTCCAAAAACAAAGAAACGTACTCTTCATCCATGGGCCATAATCTTGTGGGCCTGGCTTTTAGGCCCAACATAGGCGGACGGGCCAACTTAGGTCCATCACATAAAACCATCATCTCCCACTCGCACATGGTGGGCCGAACAGGATTCTCTTTACCTCTCTTCAACATTCATACCGGTGAATAATCCGTGCGACCAACATACTTTGAGAGCTCGTTGCCATATATCTGTTAGGAATATATAACAGCTCATAATGGGCATCACACTCTGAGTAGATTTAGTATGCAGTACCCTAGATCGATCGATCACATTTATATCTCTCTTGATCTCTTTTAAAGAATGATATATATATATATATATATATATATATATATATATATATAATTATACTTATCCCAAAGACAGTCATAATTGGTTAACCAAAGAATACAAAACTACAATATAATTCTCTAAATTCGATCTTCCTCTTTCCTTCAAACTCTCAATTTCAGTTCAGCTTGCTTTTCTAGAAATGTCCCATTAAATCGAATCAACTCATGACCATTGGCAACATCCTAAGATAGCAAACACTAAATAGAAATCTTGAGAATAAGTAAGAGTCATGAGGGGACTAAAAATTGAGGAACTCTTTTCCTCAAGAGTCTCACACGACATAAAAGTTGAGATCAAACTTTTGTCACTCTTATTGGTCGTCTCATGCATACGTAGTATGAAATACGTATTACGGTATTAACTTATTTCCCATGGAGCGTATGTCTACACCTTTCAATACCATACAGATGATAGTTAGACATACCCAATGTCTAACTTGAGTTCACGTATCTACTCATTCACAAAATTCATCAGAACTCACATCTAGTATCATAGACAGATAAAGTAAAATATGTGGGTTATTTTACTTTCGGACACTGGAAATATTATATCCTCATCTTAACACTCAATTAAGGCGACATACGTATTTTAAGCTTGAGCTCTCGATTATCACCTAGATAATAAGCTTAAAAACAATCTCATCTCTATTTATCACACAGTAAATAGAGGCGATTACCCGTGTGAGCGGGCTAATCTTAGATCTGTCCGACATACTTTCTCAACTTAAAATAATGCATTGAGCATTAAGATGCATAAAGATCAAACAAAGATTCATAGGCATTAACAATGAAAAAACAAAAGTTCATAAATGTGAACAAATTAGGGAAATTACAATCCAGTACATCAGACTCTACGCAATCCTAGAGATTTTACATGACCACAAAACACATCTCTAGGTATTGGCTTTGTCATAGGATCTGCTACCATTCTATGCGTATATATGTACTGTAAGTTCACATCTTTTCGTGCAACCATATCTTTGACAAAGTTATACTTGGTATCTATATGTTTGGTCTTGCCATGATATTTTGGATATTTGATGTACGCTTTTGCTGCTTGGCTATCACAGATAATCAACAATGAATCTGCAGCACTTCCAATAACACCTAAATGATCCAAAAATCTCTTAAACCAAACTCCTTCTTGTACTGCTGCTGATAATGCCACGAACTCAGCTTCCATCGTGAACAAGGCTATACACGTTTGCTTCTTACTGCTCCAACATATGGTGCCATTATTTAGTAACAAAACAAATCCAGAGGTAGATTTCATTTCATCTAAATCTCCTCTCCAATCAGCATCAGAATAGCCTTAGAGTCGCAGATTCTTTCCTTGATAACTCAACGTATAATCAGCAGTTCCCTTTAGATACCTTAGTATTATTTTAACGGCTTTCCAATGTGCTTGACCTGAATTGGATTGGTATCTACTCACCATTCCAACTGCAAAACATATGTTAGGTCATGTACACATCATAGCGTACATAAACCTTCCAACAGCACTAGCTTAAGGAACATGTTTCATTTGTTCCTTCTTTGTGGAGTCCTTGGACACAATCTGTGACTCAATCGTTCACCTTTTACAATAGGAGTGTCTATGGGTTTATAATCTTGCATACGAAATCGTTCAAGAACCTTATTTATATATGTTTCTTGCGAAAGAGATAACGATCTCTTCGAACGATCTCTTGAAATCTTAACTCCAAGAATGTATGCAGCCTCACTCATATTCTTCATCTCAAAATTGGAAGATAACCAACTCTTGACAGTATTAACAAACTCCATATTGCTTCCGGCAATTAGTATATCATCAACATATAATTATATGATCACAAATTGATCTTTGGATCTTTTGATATATACACAATGATCCTCATCTATCATTATAAAATCATATGCCATTATGGCATTATGAAAAACGTATATAACATTGTCTTTGACGACTGCTTAAGGCCATATATCAACCTCAAAAGTCGACATACCTTTTCTTCTTGGCCTTCTTTAATGAAACCAGCAGATTGTTCCATATATATTTCTTCCTCTAATTCTCCATTGAGGAAAGCAGTCTTTACATCCATTTGATATAACTCAAGATTGTTAGAGAAATCTTTCCAGAATATTTTGAAGCTAACAAAACGTTTCTATCAGTCTAGTCTGGATAAATACAGATCTTCTGTTTAGAGTCTGAAGACTTTCAGATCACCAGACTCAGCACTCAAGACTCAAGACTCAAGACTATTCTCATTGACAGTTCTTTCTAATCCAATGGACGAAGGCAATCCAGAGCCAAGTATTTGGTTGAGGGTTTAGTCCTATCCTCTGGATAAGATCTCTTGGCTGGATAAAAATAACGGATTCTTTTATTCGAAATCAAGATCGTTTGAAGATCCGATGGTCGACGAAATATTCTTGGAAGGTTCTATTCTTGGAAACCAAGATCCTGATTGTATGGGCGAACAGGATTGATGGGCTATCGTTAGGTTCCTTTAATAGCTCAAATAATCTTCTTGATTGATTCCGTCCAACGGGTAGATTGGAGGAATTCCTTTGGTAAGTGCCAACGGGTATGATGGCATAAAAGAGTATAAAAGGAAGACGTTCTAGTTGCTTTAGTGCATGATCGATAGAGAAATTCCAGAGTCTGAAGCACCTTGATTATCAGTCGATACATTTTGAACGAAATTGTATACACAAAGAGTGTCTATACTTAGTGATACCTTGAGCGAGTGTGGTAGATCATCTACACCAAGAAATCAAGGAAGAACATCGCAGTAACATCTCTTTGTTCATAGTGGAATCCAGCCAATAGGTTGTCAGTGCAGAAGAGTGGACGTAGGCTTGAAATAAGCCGAACCACTATAAACCGAGTGTTCAATTTTCTCTTCTCTCAGTCTTACTTTGATTATTGTTTGTCTCAAATCTATCAACTGTCTAGTATTGTGCAATTATCGAGAAAAATCATTTATATACCTATTCACCCCCCTCTAGGTACTTATACTAGCTATATCAAAGATCCATACTTGCCACTATTGCTAGAATAATGCGAATCGAGGTAAATCACACTACATGAGAAAATGTTTCTTCATAATCAATTCTTTCATGTTGATTATACCCCTTTGCCACAAGGCGAGCCTTATGCCTTTCTGTCGAGCCATCAGCTTTTCGCTTTATTTTGAGAACCCACTTGTTCCCAATAGCTTTGCGCTCTTTTAGAAGATCAATCAGTTCCTAAACTTGGTTTGACTTCATTGACTCCATTTCCTCTTCCATTGCATGAATCCATTTTTCCTCACTAAGGCAATTCAGAGCCTCATTAATATTTCTTGGCTCATCCTCATCTTGTGGAGCAATCATAAAAGTTTCCCCTTCAATGTCAAAACGTCAACGAGGAATACTTTGGCGACTTGTCCGCCGTATGAGAGATTGTACACTTTGCACATCATTCCCCATTATGCTCCCACTAGGATTAGATAATGATAACGCCGTTTCATCATGTGGCTGCAATTGAAAATGAGTTGAATTCAATTCATCACTTTTTATATTACTCCCACTTGGACGAACTCCACTAATATCATTATCTTGATCCAAGATTACAAATAGGGAGTAATCTGCCCCTATTTCGCCCTTCTTAGAAAATTCATCATCTAAGAATGTGACATCTTGTGATTCAAATTCAGTTATACTCCCACTTTCCTGCTCACCTATGAACACATACCATTTCGAGTGTTCGGAGTATCTCATTAAAATACTCATATTCCCTTTGGGATCCAATTTCCCAAACTTGTGAGAGGACTCATGAGTATAGGCGGCACAACCCCATGACTTAAGAAAACTTAAGTTTGGTTTTCTATCTGTCCATAACTCATATGGAGTGGAAGTTACTGATTTGGAAGGCACCCGATTAAGTATATAGGCAGCAGTTAACAACGCATCACTCCAAAGAAGTGATAGGTAAGTTAGCATGCGCCATCATGGACCTAACAATTTCCAGTAGGGTTCTATTTCTTCTTTCCGCAACACCATTTTGTTGAGGAGTATATGGAATAGACAACTGTCTTTCTATTCCTTTTTCATCACATAATTTTTTGAACTCATTAGATAAATATTCTCGACCTCGATCGGATCTCAATGCTTTTATTTTCTTGTCTAATTGATTTTCTACAAAGTTCATAAATCTTTTGAAACAACTTAATACTTCAGATTTATGAAAAATCAAATAGACATATCCGAATCGAGTATAATCATCTATAAAAGTGATGAAATAAATAGCCCCATGCCTTCCTCTCACATTCATTGCACCATAGACGCCGAATGGATTAAATGCAGAGGAAATTCAGCTCTTTTACATTTTCCAAATGGTTTCCTTGTCGTTTTCCCTACTAGGCAATGCTCACATCTGGGCAAATCTCCTTTTTCAATGTTGCCCAACAAGCCCTCTTTGGCCAGTCTATTCATACGTTGTTGGCCAATATGACCAAGTCTAGCATGCCACACATTCACATCATTATCATATGAATTAAGAGATGTGAGAATGGAATAATAAACATTTGCATTAACATAGTCAATATCTAATACAATGAAACCATCCAGAAAATAACCACAAGTATAGTAGTTTGTATCTAAATACAAATCTACACATTTATTATGGAAGTTCATATAAAATCAAGCTTAACCAACACCAAAACAGACACTAAATTTCGACGAATCTCCGGAGCATATGGAACATCATGTAAGAACAAGGTGCGTCCACCACGCATATTCAATTGGCAGGTGCCAATCCCTTTAACTTCAGCTCTGGAGTTATTTCCCACATAGATCCACTTAGTTCCAGTTGGTATCGTCGGAATTCCACGAAGGATTCTCTATCCTTCGCTATATGGTATGTCCCTCTTGAATCTACAGTCCACAAAGGATTGGATTCAGCCAATAATACAGAACTTGACACATAAGCAAAGTTCTCAAATGTACAAGAGGTGTTTACCTTTTTCGGCTCACAACAATTGCAAGCATAGTGACCTTTCTTGTCACAATTGTAACACCTCACCCATGACATTTTCTTTACTTGAGGACGTTTTCCTCTCTTGTGTTGGTTAACTCTTGATTTCTTGCAATAAGGACTTGATCATTTGCATTCCCACATATTGAACGAATCAATACGCTTGCGCTTAGAGCTCAAAGCCCTTTCTAAGCTAGAACATGCATTGCAAATATCTATTTTCGGCTCGAATGCCGTTATGCAGTCCTCTACTAGCTCAAGGTGGCGCATGGCATCCTCAAGATCTTCCATAACATGGTCAAGAGCTTCTAGTGCTTCTTGCTTTTCCAGCATATATTGAATATTCATATTCAATATTTCACAATTGTTGCCGTTCATATCAGCAATTACATTCTTAGTTGCTAAAACCATCGATCTAAACACATCAGACATATATGCACGAATAATTAATGCCTATCATTGATGCATCCACTTTGCACAGACCCATCACATCAATGAACAATTTCAAGTAAGGTTTCAAAATCAAAAGGTCACTATGTTTCCAATCATCCTCCAAAAATCCTGACTTAAAATTATTATTAATATAATTGTCTTATGCAAAATAAATTCTATGAAGTTACAAAAACTTCTATGAACTACCCACAACAGTCAACAATAATCGAAAGCAAATAATATTTAACATCCAATAGAATAATAATGCTTTCACATAATACAACTATCAATTACACTAAGTAATATATACAAAGAAGAAATATCAACATAGAAAGAGATATTCACACTCAAAAACATCTCAAACTAATCTAAGAAATAAACAGGGAATGTTCCTTCTAATCTATCACCAAAATATCTAAGAAATTTGAAGGCACATTTGCCAACCATGAAAAAACTTTTGAGAGCTCTCATGTCGCCTCCAAGGCGCATTCACTTTGCGCCATGTGGCGCTGAATCTAAGGGTTGAAGTTTTGGTTAACTCAATCCTATAGTACTCTCTAACAAAAGCTACCACTAGCCTCCTATAACCCGGGACCACGTTGAGCTCCCACAGCCGATCTAACACTGCTTGCCATTTAGGTGGAAGAGTGTTCATCAAAGCCGGCACTTTCTCAAAATCCGGCATAAGATAACCATTCCAGATGATTTCCTATATCATCTGATTGACCCTGACCACATGTGATTCTAAATCACCGTCATGCCACCGATAATTAGCTAACTCTGTCATCAGCCTTTTAAGTCTTGCTCTTCCTTCGTCTGTTCTCGGGAATGCAGGTATTCGTGCATAACGCATCATAGTTACTACAACAAATGTAGAACTAAAAATGGATCACTTATAATCTATAATGAACATAAAGGAAAATACATAATATTCCATGATTCATGTAAAAAATGCAAAATAAAAATGGATTACTTATAACCCACACTGACATAATTGAAAAAGAAACAGATCTTTTTTCTTTTTCTTTTTCTTTTTTTTTCCGGGTCAATAGTCAAATTCAACGATCAACGGTTAAGTCAACGGGTCGACGGTGGTCAATGGTCAACGGTGGTCAACGGTCGTCGGTCGGGTCGCCGGTCGTTGGACCGAACGAGTCGACCGGACTGGTCGGACCGGTCGGGCCGAGTCGAACAAACCGACCCAACACGTGCCTCGCACGCGCGAGCGACCGGTCGGATCTCGGCCGGAGTCGCGTCTCGGCCGTCGGTCGCCGGCCAGTGATCGACCGGCCAATCAAGCCGGCGATAACATCATTGATGATGTCATCCCAGCGGTTACTGACCGTTGGGTGACGCCATGGTGACGTCATCACACGTCGGTTCGCCGACCGGTGCGTGTGGCACACGCGCTGGCTGTGCCAGCACTTCAGGCGCGTGGCGCCCATGCACAACGGTTTCTGGCCGCGCGTGTGGGCGCGTCCGGCGACGTTCGACCCATCGACGAACTCGTTTCGACAAGCTCTTTCACCCTACGCCATCAAAAATCGATTTCGACTTACAGAAACTCGAAAAAATGGATGAACAAAGGTTTCTCGGGTGTCAGGATTTTTCGCCCCGATCCATGTCGGCCGATTCTTTTCACGAAAAAATCAATCAAAAATCATTCACAAACATGAAAGGGGTCGGGAAAACATGAACTAGGGCTTTGATACCAATGTTGGGATTGTTGGATTCCCAAAAACCGGATTCGACACTAAATCGAACCTCTAAAACGAATGCGGAAGACAAGCCCGGGAAAAAACATGTATCACCGATCCTAAAGCACACCACGGAATCGAGCATACCTTGTTAACCACAGATTAAACACCAACACCAATAAGAGGAAGAGAAAACCGATCATGTTCGATCCGATGACGTTGATTGGCCTTGAAGGGAAGAGAGTCGCCTTTTTCTTTTTGTTTTTCTTTTTGGAGGGAGAGAGGGAGAGGAACGTACGTTAAAAATGCCAAAAGGTACGTTCTCCCTCTCTTTCCTCCCTTATATACGTCCCTCCAAAAAACAAAGAAACGTACCCCTTCATCCATGGGCCCTAATCTTGTGGGCCGGGCTTTTAGGCCCAACATGGGTGGACGGGCCAACTTAGGTCCATCACATAAAACCATCATAGGATTTTACAGAACTCAATTTGGGTTTACAATTTGCTCAAAACAAAAATTTTGAAGTTGGCGGCAAAGACAATGCACGACCAAAGGTTTTCAGATCTTATTTTGACAATTTTGAGCTCAATTTAGGTTGGTCAAGTTTCGGATCTTCTAGTAAAGATCTTCATTTTGATTGTAAGCTTGCTGGGAATGGGGTTTGGTGGAAAGAGCTATGAATGGCCAAGTTTCGTGCTTAAGCTCCGCAATGCAGAGGACTTTGAGTAATCGCTTTAGGTGAAAGATTTGTCGCATTTTTTGTTCTTAGATCATATGAACGAGATCCTTTATTAGATGTTAGCAGTCTGCGAAATTGCTTTGCCTGACTCTCCTATTTTGTGCACGCTATAAACACATGCTGGGAAATTACGTTTATGTGGTGCTTTTGACTATGTGAGTTGCATTTCAGAGACAATAGACGAAAAATATCAGATAAGGGAGTCAGCTGTTATATGATTTACAAGCAGTGTTACACGATTTCTGAGTTGTGCCTCTTATCAACTTCTTCACTGAAATTTTTTCTTTTCCTTTCCTCTGCTTATTTTGGGGGGATTGGGGCTGGTCCGGGACAGACGATGAGACTCCGTTCACTTAAATTTAAGGAACTGGAAAAGGACCGAAAGAATGGGGCCAGATCAACCTGCATTGGCGAGCTTGTGGCACAGGGAAATTGCAATCTCCTATTGATCTGCTAAATGAGAGAGTGCGAGTCTTTCCAAGTTTGGGGAAGTTCAAAAGAGACTATAGACCAGCTCCTGCGATTGTGAGGAACAGGGGACATGATATCACAGTGAGAGCTACCTTGTTGCCTTTATTATTCTTTAAAGTGGTGTCATGCCCAGCGAAACTTGAAACAACCAAATTTTTAGTGACGGTACGACAGTTTGCTCGTGTAACCAAGCCGGGCGCCTAGTTGCCGTGGTGAAGGAAGTGCCAATGATTCGAAAAATTCCTTTTTTCAGTGGAAGCACTAACCACAAAGATATCTGAATCTTCAAGGCTAATTTTACAGATTATCATCCATAAGTAATTCATATTCACTGATGTCCGACACTGGCATCTGCCTGTCCATCTATCAACCTCCTCCGAAGAAAAGAATTCTTGACCTTCTTCAATAATGAACTCATCTACCATGTGTTTTTACTAATGACTCTTCAACCAGGTGATGTGGAAAGGAGATGCGGGAAAGATCATCATAAACGGGACTTACCACAAACTTCTACAGTGTCATTGGCATTCCCCCCTCCGAGCACACATTTAACGGATCGAGGTACAGAGGCTTTGTCTTTGTTGTTTGTACATGGTATGTTTTCTGATGGTTTTATTTAATTGGTGATGGGCTTAAGGCCCGTCCGCCCATGCTGGGCCCAAAAGTCCCGGCCCACGGGAATAGGGCCCGTGGATGGGGGAAGGTATAAAAGGGAGGAGAGAGAGAGAGATGACACCGTTTTGAAGAAAATAGAAAAGTGAACATGCGTCTTCTCCTCTCCCGCGCGCTCTCTCTCTCCAAAGAAGAAACAGTAAGGCAAAAGGCACGTTTCTTCTTCCCTTCAAGGCGTCATCAGATCGAACAGGGCCAAATCTCTTCCTCTTATCGGCGTTGGTGTCTAATCTGTGGCTAACAAGGTACGTTCGAATCTGTGGTGTGCTTTACGATCGGTGATACGTGTTTTTCCCGGGCTTCGTCTTCCGCATTGATTTAAGGGTTTGATTTAGTGTCGAATCCGGTTTTCGGGGATCCGTTATTCCCAACATTTTCCTCGTGAAGCAATGGGCGGCGACAACATGCACTTTCACTAGATTTCTTTTCTGCAGCATGCACAAATTACACTAAACAAGATAGTTCCCCCCCCAAAAAAGTCCTGGTAAGTCCCATGTCACCGTCTTCCCTCGTGTGACTGATTAGATTCATCTTTCATCTTTCTTGCCTTATTTGATGCTTGTCTATTTGATTAGGGATATGAAGTCAATGCAAGGCCGACTCAGCGACTAGATGGAGGAGCCGTCTGGCTATACACTTCAGGAGACAATGGAGGTGCTGCTTAGGTCAAAGCCAGAATTTGACCTATTACATATTTTCTCAGCTTCAAGACTGTCTTTTATTACGAGGTTGGGACACCTGGAGTGCCATAACTTGACGGGGACACTTAAGTATCATTACTTTAAAATAGTACACTTAAGTGTCAATATCGAGTAAAATGAGACACTTAAGTGCCACTCCGGCGAAAATCCGGCCAAATGGCTAACATAACCATTTTCCGGCAAGTTTGGTCCAAAATGGCGTCGTTTTGCACACACGACGTGGCAGAAAATGCAAAAACGACGCCGTTTCGTATCTACGTGTAAATAATAATATAAAAATTAATTAAATTAGATTTAAAATTAATTTTATTTAAAATATTCAAAAATTAAGAAAATAAGAAAATTTTAAAAATTAAGAAAAATTTAAAAGTTTTAAAAATTTTAGAAAAATTTAAAAGTTTTAAAATTTTAGAAAAATTTAAAAGTTTTAAAAATTTTAGAAAAATTTACAAATTTTAAAAATTTAGAAAAATTTAAACATTTTAAAAATTAAGAAAATTTTAAAAATTAAGAAAATTTCAAAAAATTAAGAAAATTTCAAAAGGGGGGAGGGGGGGGGTGGGGTTCGAACGGCGGCCGAGGGCCGAGCCCTCGCCGCCGCCGCCGCCTCGCGCCGTCGCCAGAAGGGCAAGGCGACGGAGGGGGAGGGTCGGCTGGGTCACCGCCTCGACTAACCGACGGCGAGGGCCGGCGAGGGTCGCGGCCGCCGCGATCCGGCGAGGGCTCGCAGCCCTCGCGCTCCCCGCCGCCACCGGAAGGGCTAGCGACGAGTGGGGAGGGTCACCGGGCGAGGGCCCGCGAACCCTCGCCCATATCCGGGTGAGGGTCGCAGCCCGCCGCGATCCCAAGCAAGGGCTCGCAGCCCTCGCCGTCGATCGGCCGGGGGCCGGCACCCCGCCGACCTCGCCCCCTCCGTCGCCACTCTTCCGGCGACGGCGGGAGGCGGCGGAGGCAAGGGCTCACCAACCGCCCTGTCGACCCCCTTTTATTTTTTTTCTTAATTTTTTAAAATTTTTTAACTTTTTCTAAATTTTTTATAATTTTTAAAATTTTTTATAATTTTTAAAATTTTTAAAAAAATTTCTTATTTTTTTCTTAATTTTTTGAATATTTTAAATAAAATTAATTTTAAATCTAATTTAATTAATTTTTATATTATTATTTACATGTAGACACGAAATGGCGTCGTTTTACATTTTTTTCCGCCACGTCGATGCAAAACGACGCCGTTTTGGACCAAACTCGGAAAGTCGCCACGTCAGCCATTTGGCCGGATTTTCGGAAATGGCACTTAAGTGTCCCATTTAACTTCAAAACGGCTCTCAAGTGTACCATTTTAAAGTTATGGCACTTAAGTGTCCCTCCGTGCTAAGTTATGGCACTTGGGCTGTTCTTTTGCCCTTTTATTACCTTACCACTTGAAACATTTGCAATTCAAACATATGGTTTCATTCTTGTGAGATTTGGTGATTCAATTCAGATATACTATTTCATTCTTGTGAGATTTGGTGGGATTATCGCCAACTGTTTTAAAAGTTTAAATTATTCGATAAAAGTGTGGTTACACTTAGTTTAGCCTTTTGCTTAGTACTAAGTGTAAAAATTTAATTGGAAGACAAATGAGGCCTGGAATAAAACCTCCGGCTTTGATGATGGGAACATAATTAATCGTTCTAAAAACTTAAGTTATAGGATAAAGGCATGATTTATTATTTAATATTCTAACAATTCTGATAAGCAGAAACGAAGACTAGGTGAGGGTGAGGGTGAAGAAAAAGGCTGTGCTGTCAGAAAAGAAGAGAAATGGAAAGTGCGATCTATCCAAGCTTTTGACATCTGAACTCGACTCCCAGACCAGGTGACAGGGAAAGGAAGAACTGCCAACATAAAGGCCTCGTAAGTAAAGGTTGTTAAGCCAAAGTACGCCGTATCCTTCTTAAAATTTCCATTCAATCCTTGCAATAAAAATACCGATTCAGACATGAATTCCAGTGGACTAATTGAATATAAGATTTGAGTACAAGATCTCACCGTGGCGGTGAGGCAGCATCTGCAACAAATAAGTACAAAAGGGTAATGTAATCATAGTGTTGGCCTGTCACGGTCACGGGTTATGCAGAAATTCCACGGTACAAAAATCTGAAATTGGCCATATACATCTCCAGATAAGTAGGAAAATCATTATGTGAATGAGTTTTCAAGAACATTCTAAATAATAAAATCTACAAACATAAAAACTTGAAAAACAAGCGTTATTCCAGACTCGCATGCTCCACCTTCTTCTTTTTATGTTTATGCCATTTTCTCTGTTGTCCATCGTGCCTTTCGTTTTCCTCATGCTCTTCTTCCTTAACACACCCGCGACTGTCTGGGGAGGATTGAGCCAACGTTGTTATTCTCGGCATTCGTGATTCCAAAACTTTGTTCGCGTTTAGATCTCTTACGTTTGCTTTTAAACTGGTTCAAACGATTACCAGCTTGTTCAGCTTCATACGAATAGCCATAAAAAATTGACTTTGAGACTCTCAACCAGGTGATTTAACAGTTGATATAGTAGCAATTAGCATTCCATGTTTGCTTCTGTGTAGTATTACTAGGAATAAAGAAAAGTTTAAGTTCTTTTCTTGGGAGAGGTTGTAATCTGGGACATCATTTTCGCTTGGCTCGACATCTTAGCATGGGCATCTTGCGGAGTTGTCTGCTTCAAAAGGAAATTTTGCTTTTCCCTGTTACTGTCTGTGCTCTTTAAGCATGTTGTTTTGTTAGAGATGATTAGGATCTGTAACGGTTCTGTTCCCAGATCCAATTTCAGCCAATATGTTTCCTCTGTAACTCCGAGAACAAGAAAAGAACATATTATAAGTGCAAAGTGATGCCTTGCTAGTAAAGACTTGACAACAAACTCAGCCTCAAGAAGCATGGCTCTGCGAGCGAGGTCTCGACAGAGGCAAATACATACATACATACATACATACATACATACATACATACATACATATATATATATATATATAGTGAACTTAATATATGAAATGGGTTGTCAAATGTATTTTGTTTTAAGAAAAAAGTTCTAAAATGATTTGAGAAATGTTTTACTAAAATTTTTAGTGGTTGAGTGGAGTTGCAGAAGTTTATATGCTTGTTTGTGAAATGTATCCTGGTTGATGAACAAAGTTGAGAAAGTTCATGCGTTTTGTTTTAAGAAATCAATTGGCAATATTGATTTTGCATTTGATTCCTGAAATTAGTGGATGGTGCGTTAGTGCTCAATATTACTGTGAGCTCATTTAGGGGTTTGTGAGTATGCATACTAGTTTCTAATCTCTAAGAGACTCCGCCATTATAGATCTTATACAATTTCATCCGACTTCAGAAGAGCAAGCACAATAATTTCGCCTAATCATTGCATGGTTCTCGACGGTGTCGGAAGCGATCACAAGAATTAGAAGGTAAGAGTACTCGCCGATGTAAAGAGTTCAAATATATTATCCAAAAGAAATCGTATAATATGCAAAGTGAACCCAATTTGCCAAACAAATAATTGGGGAAATATGCGGAATTGAGACTCAAACACCAAAAGGATTTCAGTGACATCAAAATTGGAAAATTCCTTTTCAAATTAACAATCAAAATCTATTTTTTTTCTTTTTTTTTTTTTCATGATTCAATCATCGCCGATCCCCAAATCTTTCAAATACTCGAGAATTGGAAAATGGTCGCTTGATCAAATTCTCTAGATATATCCTCATTTTTTTTCTTTCTTTCTTCTTTCTTTGGATTTTCTTGTCAATTAAGACTCGAAAAGTGTGTGGAAGGAGCAGGACATGATGATTATAAAACATTATTATATAGTATTGAAAACAAAATATACATAGTTTTGAAAGGAAAGGAATATGAATAGATCGAAGAGGACATCTCTCTCCTCTTTTATTGGCCAAATTTCTAAAAACGGTCCGAACCTCTCAATGTGTGGAATTGAAATTCAAACACCAAAAGATGATCATTGAAATGAAAATTGAAAAATTCCTTTTTATCACAAATGCACAATAACTTCTTATTATTAGCTGCCTATACTTCTGCGTTTGAAGTATCATTCTTAGGAGGGTCTTTTGTTGTCTCGTTTTGATTCTTACTTTGGAAGCTGAATTGTGCGTAGTTGTGACTTGTAATCTTTTATAGTATTAGCCAACTTTCAAGTGAATGGGATTACACTAGAATCAAAGCATCGAATATAGGCATCGTCCTGAGGTACCTTTCGTGGGAATCGCCTTGACGTCCTTTACATGGTTGTTGGCCCCATCGACGCCATCGCAAGCGGGCTCTCGCAGGCTCCCATGACAATCGTATTGAGCAGCCTCGTCCACTCTTTCAGCTCCATCAATCACGACCATGTTGTTAGGAAAATCTTGAAGATATATACATGTTGTGTTTAGCTCTTTTCAATAGTGATTGACACCAAATTTAATCGTATCTATGAATCCAACATCAATCCACATTGTAAAGTAAGATGCAAATTATATGTGTGTTGGCTGCATGGGCACATTGGTCGGCAAAACTTTGATCAGCTGATGAGTTCAAAACTTTTTTTGAGAATAAATTGACAATTTAATGATTTTATTTTAAACAAGTTCCAGCTTGGGACATCGTTTGAGAAAATGGCCTCAATTCATGCCCTTTTTTTGAAATTTCCCCTAAAAGAATTAATTAAGCTCGTAAAAATAGCTTAACGGTCTAATTGTTATCATGAAATATAAACAAGAAATCATCAAAATTATTTTGAAGTTGAAAAGAAAGATGTAAATCACCTAAATTTGTTTTCAATTTGTATTCAATTTTATGATGGTAGATCATGTAGTTATTCTTCCATTATCCATCTATCAATCGATCTATATTATTAATATAACCATCACGAAAGTCAAATTCAGTGTATATTATGTATTCAAGAAAAAAAGTACCCATAACGAAAATCGGATATTTCTTAATACTTCATCCCTCACTTAAATGCAGTTGCAATAAATAATGAGAACAATCCACAATGCTAGAAAACCATGTCATCCGCAGTAGCTTCTGCCTCAGATTGCAATACTTATTTATATATACGGATAATTTTGCAATGCATAGTTAAATAATAATTTTAGTTTGACTAAAAGTAACAACAACAACAACAACAAAAATTTAAAAAAGAGTGAAACTTAAAACAAAAGTAACTAGATAATTAATGCAATTTTTTTACGGCATATCTAACGATGACAGAGGCCTCTATCCCTCTCAGACTCTCTTTGATCTCCGTGCATTTATTTCGGGTGTGATAGGAGCAAAGCATAAAGAACAGGAAAATGGGCATCCTCTCAATCCGCAGTAGCTTCTGCTTCTTCGCTCTGGTTTTTGTTGCTCACGGTCTTCTGCTCACTCTCTCGACTGCTTCTGAATCTGAAGTTGGTATGGTCCCTCTCCCACTTCTGAGTTCAATGTCAGAGTCTCGTGTTGTGTCGGTTAAAGATTCATACGAAACAAGTTTCTGGGGTGAAAAATCTACTGCATGGAGAGTGTATGAGCGTCGTGCTTAGTCATTTGAAGCTTCTTTGATCTGGTGCACTCACTGAAGCCGATGCTCTGTTGTGTTATTGCTCTGCATGACTTCATCTCGGTTGTATTCCTTGTTGAAGCGGATCAACTTTGGACCTCAGCAACCATACCCATCATAAATCTATCTCAAACCCTCCAGGCAAAAAAGAAAATGGAAATGCTTTTGTCTTAGGATTAGTCAATTCTATTTCTTGATCGGAGCAGGGAAGGGATATAACTCAATGGTAGAGTGTCACCTAGACGTGGTGCGCAAAAAAGATTTCATCTTAAAATCAATGAGAAGAAGATTGAGATCTCTTTGAAGAATCTTTATTATAGAGTAGGCATGTCACAGGTTATACAGAAATTCCACAGTATGAAAAACTGAAAATGGCTTACCACATACATCTCCAGATAAGTAGGAAATTCATTATGTGAACGAATTTTCAAGAACATTCAGTAAATCTGTAAACATAAAAATTCATTCCAGATTCGCATGCTCCACCTTCTTCTTTTTATTTTTTATTTTTTATTTTTACGCCGCTTTCGTTTTCTCAGTTGTCCCTCGGGCTTTTCCTTTCCTCATGCTTTTCTTCCTTAACACACCTGCGACTATCTGGGGAAGGTTGAGCCAACGTTGTTGTTCTTGGCATTCGTGATTCAAAAACTTTGTTTACGTTCAGATCTCTGACACTCGCTCTTAAACTGGTTCGAACGATTAACAGCTTGTTCAGCTTCAGACGAATAGCCATAAGATATTGACTTTGAGACTCTCAACCACGTGCTTTAACAGTTGATATAGTAGCAATTAGCATTCTATGTTTGCTTCTATGTACCGAGTAGCATTACGTGGAATAAGGAAAAGTTTAGGTTCTTTTCTTGGGAGACAATGTAATCCTGGACATCATTTTCTCTTGGCTCGACATCTTAGCATGGGTTGCGGAGATGTCTGCTTCAAAAGTAAATCTTGCTTTTCCCTGTTCCTGTCTGTGCTCTTTAAGCATGTTGTTCTTGTTAGTGATGATTAGGATCTGTAACAATTCTGTTCCCAGATCCAATTTCAGCCAAAATATTTCCATTGTAACATCGAGAACAAGAAAAGAACATATCATAAACGCAAAGTGATGCCTTGATAGTAAAGACTCGACACCAAACTCAGCCTGGAGAAACATGGCTCTGTGTGCAAGGTCTCGACAAAGGCAAATCTCTTGCCCCGACAGTATCTGACTACAGTGGACCTGAGAGACCGCCATGACCCAATGCAATTAGATGCGATTAGTCGAGCTCATCATGCGTGGAGCTCCTTATCCTACGTAAATTGGGGTCTGTAAGAGATCCAAGTACCCATTACCATACGCAAAAATGAATAGAAAAGGAACAAATTCTTTGTCTCTCTGTTTCTCTCTGTTTCTCTCTGAATGACTTTCGTAGGCACATGCCTGTTCTCCTTCATGTAGGAGTGAAGTAGATCACCAAATATTGAGGCATTTTTGTTCTTTAATCATATGAATTAAATCCTTTGTTGCATGTTAGCAATCTGCAAAATTGATTTGCCTGACTCTTATATTCCGTACACGCTATTGACATGTGTTGGGAAATTACGTTTTTTTGTGGTGCTATTGACTTTGTGAGTTGCATTTCAGAGACAATAAACCAAAAATCAGATAACAGAGTCAGCTGTTATGCTTCACGAGCAGTGTTACACGATCTGTGAATTGTCCTTCTGTCAACTTCTTCGCTAATATCTTTTCTTTTCCTTTTCCTTTTTTTTTTTTTTTTTTGGGGGGGGTTTTAAGGTGATGAGACTCCATTCACTTATATTGAAGGAACTGGAAAAGGACCGAAAGAATGGGGCCAGATTGACCCGCATTGGCGAGCATGTAGCACTGGGAAATTGCAGTCTCCGATCGATCTGCTCGATGAGAGAGTGCAAGTCTTTCCGAATTTGGGGAAGTTGAAAAGAGACTATAAACCAGCTCCTGCCATTGTGAGGAACAGGGGACATGATATCACAGTAAGAGCTACCTTGTTGCCTTTGTTATTTTATAAAGCGGTGTCATGCACAGTGAAACTTAAAACAGCCTGACGGTATGATTGTCCGCTTATGTAACCAAGCCTGGGCGCTCGCCGTGGTGAAGCAAGAGCCGATAATTTGAGAAATTCTGTTTTTTTAGTGGAAGTAGTTATAACCACAAAGATATTAAAATCTTTGGCTCATTTTACAGATTATTATCCATGAGTAATTCTTGTTCCCTGATAATGGACGGTGGCATCTGCCTTCCATCTATTAACCTCCTCTGAAAAAAAGAATTCTGGACCGACTACAAACTCAACATTATTCAATAATGAGCTGATCTACCATCTGTTTTTACTAATGACTCTTTAACCAGGTAATGTGGAAAGGATATGCAGGGCAGATCAACATAAATGGGACTTACTACAAACTTCTACAGTGTCATTGGCATTCCCCCTCCGAGCACACGTTTAATGGATCAAAGTATGAGGCTTTGTCATTGTCGTTTGTACATGATATGTTTTCCTCGTGAATTAATGCACAGGACATCATGAACTTTTCACTTGATTTCTTTTTCTGCATTATGCACAAATCACACTAAACAAGATAGTTTTTCCCCCATAGTACCGGTGAGGATGTCAAAATTCATTCTGCAGATATGACTTGGAGCTTCACGTGGTCCATTTAAGCTCTCACGGAGAAATAGCCGTGATCGGGATTGTCTACAAGTATGGCCGACCCGACCCTTTCCTCACAAAGGTGCATAGGCCGCTTCATCTCACTCTTCTTACTGCCACATGTGCATTTTTACGTGTAGCCACTGTATTGCTATCATTCTTGCTCGTAGGTTATGTGAATGCTTTGAACTCAGCCATAATCCGCAAAGCTGAGCTTGTATACGTGCATGTTCATGCATCACTGATCATCTGTCTGATTAATTTTTTGCAATTTGCTTCACCTCTTTTGCTCATATGGAACCTGAAGATCCAGTTCAATAGAATGGACCATGTGGTCTCTGCCTTCTGCCTTTTGTCCTTCTGATTTCATTTCACTATCTCTCGGCAGCTACTCGAACACATAAAAGTAGTCAGGAAGGAAGACAGAGACTTGGGGGTCATAAATCCAGGGATCATCAAATTCGGCAGCAGGAAATACTTCAGATACATTGGTTCTCTCACGGTCCCTCCATGCACCGAGGGTGTCGTGTGGACAATAATCAGGAAGGTAATAGACTAGATTTACATGACGATTCTTATATGGAAACACATATGGTCCTATGGTCCGAGGATGGTCTCAAGGCATGCTGTTTTGTGAACTTTGACTAGGTGAGGACAGTCTCGAGGGAGCAAGTAGAAGCACTGAGAGAAGCTGTTCATGATGTAAGTGCTCTCTAAAAGGGTGTTACGTTTTGATTTGCTTGCCACTTAACAGAGTGGACCTTTTACAGAAGAGAAACGTGAGCTCTACGTGCATTTAGGTCCTCTTTAAAGATTTGTTGATCCCTTCATGTGATAACAAGTGATACTTATTCTCTTCATAAATGCACAAACATGTACACGACATAAAGTCCCGTGATTGAAAACGGAGTCCTCCCTCCTGCGACTGATTCGATTCATTTTCATCTTTCTTGCCTTATTTGATGCTTGTCCATTTGGATAGGGATATGAAGCCAATGCAAGGCCGACTCAGCGATTAGATAGAAGAGCGGTCTGGCTATACACCCCAAGAGACAATGGAGGTGCTGCTTAGGTCAATGCCAGAATTTGACCAAACAAAGCATTTTCTCAGCTTCAAGACTGTCTTTTATTACCTTACTACTTGAATCATTTGCGATTCAAACATACCGTTTCATTTTGATAAGTCGACATAGAGACCAGGTGGGGATGAAAACCACAAGGTGTGCTGTCAGTGTAATAACCAAGTCAAAGTTCAAATGGTCAAAGAGACAATAAATAATAAATAAAAAGAATATTTGACCCAGTCAACAAAGGACCTCAGCTTCCTTTTAAGATTGAGAACTCGCGCAGAGGGGGGAGAGAGAGGAGGAGGAGGAAGAAAGAAGAGGTTACTCGGCACAAATGACTCATCAAGCTGATTTAATTCTGATTCACAACGTCCGATAAGTGATTGTGCCCTTCACTCATCTAATTAAAATAATATTTGAAGTTATAGCACAAATTCGAGGTTAAGTCGATTTTGAGTTGCAAGGTTCGATTAAGGAGTTATCAGGCTGTGTGTGTATATACATAGTTTAGGGTGTCGTGGAATTGTAGAATTTTACAAAACTCAATTTGGGTTTACAGAGAATTTGCCCAAAACAAAAATTTTGAAGTTTGCGGCAAATACAATGCACGACCAAAGGTTTTCAGATCTTATTTTGACAATTTTCAGCTCAATTTAGGTTGGTCAAGTTTCGGATCTTCTAGTAAAGATCTTCATTTTGATTGTAAGCTTGCTGGGAATGGGGTTTAGTGGAAAGAGCTATGAATGGCCAAGTTTCGTGCTTAAATTCCGCAATGCGGACGACTTTGAGTAATCGCTCTAGGTGAAAGATTTGGTGCATAGGAGTGGTTTTGTTAATGTTTAAGCTTAGTTTGGCCTCAATTTTAATGTTGTTTCTCACTTATTTGGTAAGATTGCGAATTCAACAGTTCGAATAATCTTTATCATTTGATCGTAAGCATTCTCTAATGAATAGTGCTATCTCTTCTACGAATTTGTAATTTTATATTTACAAGTAATAATTGTATATATTATGAGTATGAAAGGCATGGCACAACATTATAATTATAAAGTGGAAAAAGTGATGCTTGAATCATAACTGCCGATTCGACCAAAAAAAAATTCATAATTGCCGCATAAATGTAGATCGGGCAATTATTACTTTGTTGATTTTGAAATGGCATGGTAAAACATTTCAAAAAATGGCTTATGAGTCAATTATCATGAAATGAATTGAGGAAATTCTTTATGACAAGAATTCTTTTGTTAAAGGTTATACATTTTGGTTTATGAGGAATTGAAAAAGGCATTATTTAAAATAGTTTGAAATGATCGTTTGTGAATCTCTTGATTAATTGTTTTGTGAATGAACTGCCAGAAGCTATAGGTATGGACTTGTGAAATGTCTTATAAAATTCATTTTATTTAATAAATCAAGTTGTGAAGGTTGATTTGATTCAATTTGTGAAACCGATTTTTGAGGTGAATTATGGTTTTGATTGAGGGATTATTAGAGAATGAGATTTATGCTCAATATCGTTGTATATCCATTGAGAGGTTTGTAGGTATGCATATCAGGTTTAGTGTCACATCCCAAATCCTATAATGACGAGGGAGTGACACGACCATCCTTTCTCCAAAAAACACAACCTCAACTCCAAAAAGTTCCACGATAACGCTCTTGTTTTAACAATCACTAACTGAGGGACATAAAAAAGCATGATAAGAAGAAATTAATAAATTACTACAGTCTAGTGAGTAATACATTTCTTTTAAGTGGATCAAGCAATTACTATACATGTTTAAAGTACAAATATAACTCATTTTCGGCAAATCCAGAATTTAACAAACCTTCAAGACTAAAAATGGAATATTTCTTTCTTTAGCATAGTATGTCGATAACCAAAATATTCAAGATAATAACAAAGCAAACACCAATGGTTCAAGACAATCAAGATTTCCCTCTTGTTTAGGTCTCCACCTATTGTTATCTAGTGGCTCAACCCACTAGGATATCTTAGATTTGTATGCCCATACTTACACACCTCTTATTGGGCTCATGGCGATATTGAGTATCAATACCAATTTACAATAGCATCCTCCACAATCCACAAAACCAAATCCAAAAACCATTTCATATGTCACCAAAAGCTTTTGCAACTCAATTCATCCAATAAAAATACTTTTTCATAAAGCATTTATCATATCATTTCATAAACCAAACAAATAACATTTCACAACATAGCCGTCTATCATTTCACAAATCATTCATAAACCAGCTACAAAGCAATTATATATACGTAAACTATCACGACACATTTCATAATATGTTTCTCAAACCGTTCTCAAATAATCAAGAGGTAATTAATACTTTATCCCACTTTATGCAACAAAAATGCTCTATTCAGCTCAATATATGTATATCCTTCAAGGCATAGGTTTTATAAAATCAAAGAAGATATAGTACCACTCATCTAGAAAAGCCAAGAACCAACCTACCATGGTTACTAGAGCCCACAAACTCGCATTTCTATCAATTAGTCAAAAAAAAATATCAAAAATCAAATAATACACAACTCTAACTAGTCAAAAAACAATATCAAAAATCAAATAATACACAACTCTAACAAACGACTCTACTAAACCACATTTAATTGTCAATAAAATGACTTCTATGCTTTAATGAGCAATACCATTTAAGGCACACGATCATCCTTTTCCTTGTGCGTATTATCCATTGCGCATAAATCTCACGTGAACTCCAAAATGCCATTCCAAACAACCTATACTTTGAATTTGATTTTCATTAAACCCTATAGCTCAACAACATCTTAAACTATCATTTCCACAAAAACCATATACAAATAACCCCTTTGGTCTCTTTTGTTTTGTTGTATCCTCTTTGGTCTCTTTTTCGGGGTAGGCTAGCTGGTTCTCCTTGGCTGCTGTTTGGCCCTTTTCTTTAGTCGCTTGGCTTGTTTCCTTTTACCTTGGCCCCCTTCCACTCACTCTGACTTATGTCTATGTGAGTGCAAGTTTTTGGGTCCAAGATCTCGCTGTATAGCTCTATATAGCTTTCTGGTTTAAAGTCAATATAATTCTTACCTTTACAAAAAAAAATAACAATAATAACCCCTCAATCGAACATCGTAGTTCAGAATCGACATAAAACAGTTGCAAACAGATGAATGATCGAATACTCGCCCTAAAACTTATCTAAAATTGCTCCAAACAGATGAATGATCGGCTTGAATACTCGCCTGTCATTGTGATTTCTATTGATTCAACTTATCTAATTGTACATATTGTGAACGCGTGAAATTTCTCTCCACGAATGAGCGGCTTCTCTTTTCTCCATTGATTCCACCACTTGCAAACTTCTTTCGATAACGCTTCAATGCATCGAAGAAGAATGACGTGAGTGAGTTGGGCTTGGGCTGATCTTTTCAGTGGGCTGGCTTATAAATATCTATTAGTTTGGCCCATATATTACATTTAAGATATCCTTCTAGGCCAAGCCATCAGTTTTGTACATAGAGACCTTATTAAGGAGGAAATCTTGGTCTTCTTGTTACTAGGTGTTATAGGCTTAGTATAACGTGAGTACCAAAAAGTTGGCACCGGTGGACACTTAAGTGTCAAACTTCCAAAAGATACGCTTAAGTAAAGTATTCGTGATTGGATCTCCTAAATAGGCATCAACCTGATGCAAACTACCTTGATGTCCTTTACCATTGTTGGCACCATCAACAACATCACGACTCTCATATTGGACAACATCATCCACTCTTTTAGCTCCACCAAACGTGACTATATTGTCGGGGAAGTCTCAAAGGTATATGCATGTTGTGCTTAGCTCTTTTTCAATAGTGATCGATAGCAAATTAAATCAGATATATGAAACCAACATCAATCCACATTGTAAAGTAAGATGCATGTGAGATTCATAGGCTTGTTGATCAATAAAAATTTGGTGGGCCAATAAGTTCAAGACCTTATTTGAGAATAAATTGCCAACTTGTAAGCTTTATTTAAAACAAGTTCCACTCTAAACTATCTTTGGAGAAAACAGACCCATTTGATTTTTTTTTATGAAATATCCCCTAAAAGAATTAATTAAGCTCGTAAAAATAGCTTAGTGGAATAATTGTTATCGTGTAATGTAAAAAAGAAATCATTAAAATCATTTTAAAATTGAAAAGAAAGATGATAAATCACCTGAATATATTTTCAATTTTTAATAAGTTGGGCTTTTCATCAACACGCCTATGGTCTTATTCTCTGAGAGGGCCCCTCACGAGATGATTAGTCTATCAGGTGAAGCCGTTAAGGAATCTAAATGCAATAGACCTGAGAATTCGATTAGGAATCAACTACTCGACCGTGCTAATCTACAATGGTAATTACGACACCGTCAAAATCGATCAGAGACCGGAGATAGGTCGATTCGATAGAGGTATGCGATGCATTCCACCTAAAAAATTTATGTCGAATGGCATTATACCGATTTTTTTGTCATTTCGTACTTCGTCCGTATTTGAAACCTCAAGATTTTCATGACAACCGAGAGTCGCCAATGTGTCAAAGATGTACAATGTGGCTCGAAAATAATCGACTACGGGTCAATTGCACTAAAAAATCCTAATAGCTACCCGATAGGTTAGGTTCGCTAAAATCGGGCCAAATTGAAATTAACCGTGAATTTGAACTCAATTTCAGAAATTGAAAGTTCTGTCATGTCACGATTTATTTTATGAACATTGACTCATCCTCCGAAGAATTTTTAGCAAGTTCAGGATTTTTTTACGGAAAATCAATTCGGACGATTTGGAAAATAACGGAAATTTGGATAAGCCAAATCGAAAGGATTTTTGACTTCCAAACTGAGTTACTTAGTGAAAGGAAATTATAGAAATTGTGTGGGCTTTCTTCTTCATCAAAATTTGACATCGAATTGGGGAATTTCGTTAAGGAATTGAAGCCAAAGTTGAGTAAATTCGGAGCTAGGTAGGGGGCTGCATTTTTTGCATCAATTTGAGCTTTATTTATGGATTTAATTTGCTAGAAAGAATTAGGGGACAAGCATTCAATTAAGTGAATAGGTTTGTTTGACTTTTGGCCCCCGCTTCAAGCTTCCTTCGCACGCCTCTCGGTCGACTCCCCCTCCACAGCTTCTGCTTTCACTTTTCTTCTTCTGCTTTGCTTTCCTTTCCTCTCACCGAGAACCAGCTGCTTCCGCCTTTTCGTTTTTTCATTTCCCTTCTTCGCACGCCAGCGAAGCCACCAACCTTTGCCCTCCACCGAACCCAGCTGTTTCCCTGTCCATTTCGCTGCCGCCTCATCCCACCTTCACGTGGCGTTGCTTCGCCGAGTCAACCCAGCAATTTTCCCCCCAACGCTGACTTCGCTACTCCTCTCCTTCGTTCGTCTTCATTTCATCGCCCCTCTCCACCAACTCAACCTTTGTCCCATTTGAATTCACACTATCAACTCCATAGACAAATTCAACCCCACCAGGTCCAACCGGCAGCTCACGCCAGCAGTCAACCCACAAGCGGTCATCCACCAAAGTCAAGCTTCGCCGATTCTGCTCCATTTTGCTGCCTCACGCCCACAGTCCACCGAAGTAACTCCACGGCCCATCTTCACCGAGTCGCAACAAGCAACCCACACAAAGCCGAGCCTAGCAGCCCACAAATTCTAGCTCGCCAGCCCGGTTTTTCTCTCCACCGCTCAGCCAAACCCAGCAGTTTTGCTGCAGGCTTGCAAGGCGTTTTTGGCTCAGTCCAAGCCTCCGTTGGCATCACCATGGGCCTGAGTTTCGACTACCGTCACGGTGAACTGATTTTCGCACTAAACCGATGAATTTATGCATTAAACTCTACTTAGTATGTTAATGACGTTTAAGGAGGGTTTAGTTTAAGTTAATTAAGGATTATGTGGTTAGCTAGATTAGATTAGTGATTTAATTAGTTAATTATGCATGTTATGTGGTTAGAATGGCTAAATTAGCATCTATTATCTATCTAGATAGGTTCAGAAATTTTTCGAGCCCGTTTCGATATGTAATTAGGCATTTCCAACCTAAGTTAGCATTTTGGTATTTAAATTAATATATTTAATTAATTTTGGTAATTATTTAATTATTAAGTATTTTCTGGAAATTAGACCGGGATAACCGGTGACTGGAATTTCGCACTTATTGCAATGGTATTTTCGGTTTCTGCAATCGAGTGTTAATTTATGCAAATTAAGTACTAATTGGAATTTTGGTTATTTATTCCAAAATTTGTGAATTTCAATATTTATTCAGAAAATCCCGGTTGTCGAATTTTGACATCGAAAATGGTTTTACATACTATAAAAAATGGTGGATTTTTAAAAAGGAAGTATATCAGGTTTTTCCTGTTCAATATGACAATGTACCCACATACGACTATTTTCTGAGATGTTTTTAATATGAAGAAAATATGATAGGATCACTATTTTAATTGAGGCATTTGAGTGCAATGCACGATATCCTAAGCCGAGATTGATTGGTCATATGTTGGTTAAGAGAACCCATCCCAAGCGTTTACGCCGAATGTTACCCATTCATTGAGACTCGGTCATAGCAGATTCTAAACCTACGCTCTTTTGGGAAAGCCGTCTTTGAGAAATGTAGCCATGCTCAAAGGAGGTGAGATGACACCTGGTTATGCCAGAAGACAACCAAACTTAGAATTGGCCGTACCCTGGAGGAGTGTAATTAACAATTGAAACGCATGGTTGGTTGAGTTGGCTGAGCCTGATTATGAGACAAAACTGTGTGGCATGGTATGGGACATATCATAACGATTTAGCTTTATAATCGGGACCCCTATGATTTATTTAGCTGAGTGAGGCATTTCAATTGTTGTGTGCATCGATTTTATGCATGGTGTATATGAACTGTGTTGACCTACGGGGTGGATCTGAAACGAGGTAAGTCTCTGTGGTTGTATGATTGTGTGATTAGGATGCCTCTTGGCATATTACCCTCCTAATCGGGATTTCACCCCGTCGTGAACTCAATTCTTTTTAGAGCCGTAGAGTGGAGGATCTAGAGCCGAGCTGAGATGATCTAAAGTGTAGGTTAGATAGGACAGTTCCTTTTTGTGATGCAGTCTTTTGAAGTCTTTTGGTTATAGACTTTTTTGTATATCGATCAGTGTGTATATAAAAGTATGTTTTGTTTGTGAATCTGTTTCCTATTTTTCTATCCCAAGCTATTGATGTTAGGGGATTAGTAATTCGCTTTCGCATGTGCATTAAAATGAATGGGTCGGCAACGCGTCCTAGGAACGTCGCATTTGTATCGACCACAGAGAGATATGTGTGCACTCGAGGATCAAGGCGTGACAATGATGGTAGATCATTTATTTTTTCACCTATTATCCATCTATCAATCGATTTATCATAATTAATATAACTATCACAAAGTAAAATTTGGTGCATGTTTTGTGTTACTTATGGCACGTTTGGCAACATAACAAACAATAAAAATTTCTATTTTTTTGTTCTTGAGGGTAGATTTGGCCGAATGGGGTGAAGTCACCCAGCCACTAATGAGTCTTGCTCAACCTCACCTAAATCTAGCAAGGCCGATGTCACCCAACCGCTGGTAGGGCTCGACCTCGCTAGGCCACAGCGAGGTCGGCGCCGCCCGACCAAAGCGAGGCTAACCTCACGGTGGCCTGGCCGATGAGGCACAACCTCACCGAGGACCAATGACACTTGAGCAAGGTCGCCAGCCCTCATTTGGCCAGTCACCAATCATCCCAATGCCAGTGACGAGCCAAAGCTTAAAGAAGAAGAGAATGAAAAGAAAAAAAGACAAAAGTAATAAAATTATTTGAAAAAATTAAAAGAAAATGTTTGAATTAGAAATTTTGAGAATAGTATCAAATGCAATTCTATTCTGGAAATAGAAAATTTTTACAGTTATCAAATATCTTTAAATGCTTAGAAATTATTTTCGAAAACAAAATAAAAAATAAACATACTCTTAGATTATCAAGAGTACCTATAACAAAAATCAATTTATCTAAATATTTCGTCCCAAACAACTAGGATTCATCCCGCCTTAAATGCAATGGCAATAAGTGATAATATTAATTATTTAAGCCCACCCAATCCACAATGCTAGAATGCCAAATCATCCGAATGCCAAATCCTCAATCGCAGGAATATATGAAATGAAGAGATAACATTAAGATAAATTAAGCAAAGAGTGAAACTAAAAGCAAAATTAATTAGAAAATATTAAAGACAACACACGGTGTCTTTGTAATTAAAATTCATTTTATGTGATATATTCATTTTGTTTTAATACTTTTTCAAATATGGTACCTTTTTCTTCGGTCGAAAAAATATGCTACTTGATTCCAGCATGATTAAGCTTCCTTTCCCGGTTCCCTCCGGAATGTTTATCTCCTCTCTGGTCCTCACCTTCTTACCATAATTAAAAGACACTGCTTAATCTTATCTTTGTTTTAATACTTTTTCCTAATATGGTACTTGAATCCGGCGTGATTAAGCTTTCCTTTCTCGATTCATTGCGGAATGTTTATCTCATCTCTGGTCCTCACCTTCTAAGCATAATAGAAAGGCACGACTTAAACTTATCTAAAAAAAGAAAAAAAAAAAAAAAAAGGAGGATTACTTGATGGAGATTGATTATACACGGTATAATAATAATTAAATACATTGAAAATCATGAAACTTTCCTACTCTGCTGCTTGCAGCTGAATCTTGCTTTAAAAAGTTTTTAATAAAAATGGATATATTTGGTAGATAATCCACGCAATCTTTTTAATAAATATCTAATGGTGACAATGGCTTGTCCCTCGCAGCACTGTTTTAATAATCTCTTTGATTTCCTTGACTGCATGTTTTGTGTGTTTGTGAGACAGGAGCAGCGCATGAAAAACATTAAAATGGGCGCCCTCTCATTCCGCAGCAGCTTCGTCTTCTTCGCTCTGGTTTTTGTTGCGCACGCTCTTCTTCTTGCTCTCCCCACAGCTGCTGAATCTGAAGTCGGTATGGTCTCTCTCTCTCTCTCTCTCTCTCTCTCTCTCTCTCCCTCTGTTATCAACGTCAGTCTCTGTCGCCTTGGTTCAAGGTTCATGCGAAACAAGCGTCATGTCTTCTTCCTTAGGCGTCATTCTAGACTCGCGTGCTCCACCTACTTCTTTATATATTTTTTATTTATTATTTTTACGCCATTTTCTCTGTTGTTCTCGTGCTTTTCGTTTGCCTCATGTCTTCTTCCTTAGGCAGGATTGAGCCAACGATGTTGTTCTCGGCATTCGTGATTCAGAGTCTTTGTTTACGTTCAGATCTCTGACACTTGCTTTGAAACTGCGTCAAACGATGAACAGCTTGTTCAGCTACGTACAGTTGATGAGGCACTTGATTTAACAGTTGACATAGCATCAATTAGCGTTCTATGTCTGGTTCTGTGCAGTATTACTAGGAATTAAGAAAATTTTAAGGTTCTTTTCTTAGGAGACGTAATCTGGGACATCGTTTTCGCTTGGCGTGACATCTTAGCATGGGCATCTTGCAGAGTCATCTGCTTCAAAAGTACATATTACTTTTCCTTGTTCCTGTCTGTGCTCTTTAGGCATTTTCTTGTGAGATTGTTAGGATCTCTAAGAGTTCGGTTCCCAGATCCAGTTTCAGCCAAATTGTTTCCTCTGTAATATTGAGAACAAGAAAAGAACATATTATATATAAACACAAAGTGATGCCGTGTTTGTAAAGACTTGACACCAAACTCAGCCTCGAGAAGCATGGCTCTGTTCGCAAGGTCTCGACAAATGTACTGCCCCGACAATATTCGACTCCAGTGGACCTGAGAGACCGCCATAATCCAATGCAATTAGATGTGATTAGTCGAAGAGATCATGCGTGTGAGTTCCTTTCCCTGTGTAAGTTGGGGCCTTTAAGAGATCCAAGCACCCATAACCATACGCTAAAATGAATGGAAAAGGAACAGATTCTTTGTCTCTCTGTTTCTCTCTGAATTACTTTTGTAGGCACATGCCTGTCCTCCTTCATGTAGGAGTGAAGTACTTTGATCATGCTTCATCACAGAAATGAAGCATTTTTGTTCTTGGATCATATGAATTAGATCCTCTATCACATGTTAGTAGTCTGCGAAATTGATTTGCCTGACTCTCCTATTCCGTGCATGCCATTAACACGTGAGAGTTGCATTTCAGAGACAATAGAACAAAGGTATCACATAATAGAGTCAGCTGTTATGCTTTACAAGCAGTGTAACGCGATCTGTGAATCGTGCTTCCGTCAACTTCTTCGCTAATATATTTTCTTTTCCTTTCCTCTGCTTTTCTTGGGGGGCATTGGGCCTGGCCTGGGATCAGATGATGAGTCTCATTTCACTTATCTGGAAGGAACCGGAAAAGGGCCGAAAGATTGGGGCCGGATTGACCCTCATTGGCGTGCATGTGGCACAGGGAAATTGCAGTCTCCAATCGATCTGCTCAATGAGAGAGTGCAAATCTTTCCGCATTTGGGGAAGTTGAAAAGAGACTATAAACCAGCTCCTGCCATTGTGAAGAACAGGGGACATGATATCTCAGTAAGAACTACCTTGTTGCCTTCGTTATTCTTTAAAATGGTGTCGTGCACAGCTAAACTTGAAACAACACAATTTTTAGTGACGGTAAGGCAGTCCGCTGGTGTAACCAAACCCAGGCACCTAGTTGCCATGGTGAAGGCAGTCCAACCAAATTCGTACTAGACGTTTTTCAATAATATCTACCATCAGTTTTCACTAATGACTCTTCAACCAGGTAATGTGGAAAGGATACGCAGGGCAGATCAACATAAACGGGACTTACTACAAACTTCTACAGTGCCATTGGCATTCCCCCTCCGAGCACACGTTTAACGGATCGAGGTACATAGGATTTGTCTTTGTTGTTTGCACATGATACGCTTTCCTTGCGAGGTAATGCGCTGCTTGCACTTTTCACTAGATCTCTTTTTCTGCAGTATGCACAGACTACGCTAAACAAGATAGATTTTCCCCCTTATTACTGGCGAGTGATGTCAAATTTCATTCTGCAGATATGCCTTGGAGCTTCACGCAGTGCATGAAAGCTCTCACGGGGCAATAGCCGTGATCGCGATTGTCTACAAGTATGGCCGACCCGACCCTTTGCTCAAAGAGGTGCAAAGGCCACTTTATCTCACTCTCCTTACCGCCGCATGTGCATTTATACGTGCGGCCGCCGTATGGTTATCATACTTGCTCATGACATATGTGAAGCAAAGTTGAGCTTGTATACGTGGATGTTCATGCATCACTGTTGCGATGCGTCATTTGTCTGATCATTTTTTTGCAATTTACTTCACCTGCTTTGCTCATATGGAACCTGGCGATCCAGTCTAATAGAATGGATCGTGTGGTCTCTGCCTTGTGCCTTTCGTCCTTCTGATTCCGTTTCGCCGTTTTAATCTCTCGGCAGCTACTCGAACACATAAAAGTAGTCGACAAGGAAGACATAGAACTGGGGGTCATAAATCCAGGGCTCATCAAATTCGGCAGCAGGAAATACTTCAGATACATCGGTTCTCTCACGATCCCTCCATGCACCGAGGGCGTCGTGTGGACAATAGTCAGGAAGGTAATAGACTAGATTACCATCTCCATTCTTAGAATTGCAACACGCATGGTCCTATGGTCCGGGGATGGTCTCAAGGCATACTGTTTTGTGCACCTTGACTAGGTGAGGACAGTCTCGAGGGAGCAAGTGAAAGCACTGAGAGAAGCTGTTCATGATGTAAGTGCTCTCTAAAAAGCTGTCGCCCTTTTGATTTGCTTGCCACCGAAAAGGGGCACCTTTTACAGAAAAGAAACGTGAGCTATTAGGTCCCCTATAGAGACCCCGTGATTTCTTTATTTGATAACGAGTGATACTTATTCTCTTCATATATGCGCCAACATGTACACGGCATATAAGTCCAATGACCGGAAACAGAGTCCTCCCTCGTGCGACTGATTAGATTCATCTTCCATCTTCCATCTTTTCATCTTTCACCTTATTTGATGCTTGTCCGTTTTGGATAGGGATTTGAAGCCAATTCAAGGCCGACTCAGCGATCACATGGAAGAGGCATCGGGCTATACAGTGGACGTGCTGCCTAGGTCAAAGCCAGAATTTGATCTAATAAATATTTTCTCAGCTTCAGTAGTGTCTTTTTTTTACCTTGCAACTGGAAGTATTTGCAATTCAAAACATGCTATTTCATTTTGATACACAACTCAAACATATTACATGCTAAATCGTTCTGACAAGTAGATATAGAGACCGAGTGGGGATGAAAACAACAAGCTGTACTGTCAGGAAAAGAAAAATAAAAGAAAAGTGCGATCTAACCAAGCTTGAAATCTGAAATCAACTCCCACACTAGGCGACGAGAAAAGGAAGAACTGCCAACATAAAGGCCTCATAAGTGAAGGTTGCTGAGCCAGAATACGCGGTATCCTTCTCCTTAAATTTTTCAGTCAATCCCTGCAATACAAAATACCAATTTAGGCTTGAATTCCAGTGGACAATTGAGTACATAAATATAAGATTGAGTACAAGATCTCACCTTGACAGTAAGGCAGCATCTGCAACAGATAATCATAAAATGGTAACGTGATTAGAGACCATCGTCATCATTAGAAAGCATGAAAAACTTTCATCGACTGAAAATTTCTAGAAATTAAAGACAGGACGGGGAAACATACTCGATGAAGTTATCATATTCGATGGCTTTGTTCTTTCCTCCAGTTTTGTCAAACTTAGATACGAGCAAATCCAAAACCAACGGCGACACAGAAAATCCTAGACTTAGCAGTGCATCCCTCAACTCATTGGCATCAATTTTGCCACTCCTGTCCCGGTCAAACCTTTCGAATATCCCCTGAAACAATTTCCAGAAAGTACGAATCACGATCAACATTTGGTCATAAAAAGAATGTTCTCGATTCTCTGGGAATAACATTAGGTTCCAGTGTCTACTTACCCTCCAGCTCTGAAGACTGTAAAACACTTGAACGAATTCCTTAGGTCCTGCACCAGGGATAGTTCACACACAAATCTCAATTCAGAGGAGGGAAAAAACACAGCCGATGCTCCAAGTTTGCATCTTTTTTCTATAATGCATGTGGGGAACGATACTCGCATCGAGTCAACCAAAAAATTATATACAAATTAGACAATGAATGGCCTGCACATGCGACCTACCCCGAATTAGCCCAAGTGTAACAGCAACGCAGTACGATAAAATCAAAAATTATAGCGTGCACCCATCCTGGCAATGATACTCGCATCGAGTCAACCAACAAATTATATATAACTTAGACAATGAATGGCCTGCACATCCGACCTACCCCGAATAGCCCGAGTGTTACAGCAATGCGGTATGAAATAAAAAATCATGGCGTGCACCCATCCTTGGGTGGGGCTTCCTCTAAGAACGAGAATTTTTTTTTTTGCAAAATGATGTCATCGTGACCGAAGAAACATCGATGAAAATCTACCGCAAATGGCCCCCACCCACCATACACGTTTTGGCTGATGAATGTGTTAGTGATGAAGAAATTGATTAGCAAGAGTCGTCTTCCTCGTCCGGATCTGAACCTCCCACCTAACCCACTTTGCCGGAAATGAATACGGGCCTTCCCCTTCCCCAGCTATCACCTACCATCATCAACCCCACCATCACCCTCTTCTCTTCCCCCAAAGAACAGTGCAGAAACTAACGCGCGCAAGTCTGTCCTTAGCCTCTCGCCTCGCGCATTAACAGGGGAAGTTCATAGCACGGGCATCGAATAATTCCTAAAAACTGAACTAGGTCTGAAATTCAAGACACTGGCCACTACAATTCAAAACCGATGTTAAGAGACTCCGCCTTTGAAAGATCTCATGCAATCTCGCTCGACTTCGGAAGAACATGCACTATGAATTTCAATGTAAAACCCACGCCGTCCACCGTTCGACCCTGACGAAAGATCAGTAACGCTCTAGCAGCACACGCGGACGGTTCGTGCTCGAGAAACCACGCCTCGCTGCTCTGCAGTTAAGCCGAGCCGGCCGTTCCACGCGCCGACACGCGCCGACACGCACCGACAACATGCATCGACATCATCGAGGGTTCTAGGTTAATCATCGCCGCGCGATCCATGAGGGCGGGCGGCGGCGGAAGCGATCGCGAGAATCGGAGGCTAAAGAGGACTACTCACCGATCCTCCTCGCGTTGGTGTTCGTGAAGTTGTACATGAGGAGGTGCACCGTCCTCATGCTGAAGCTCTGGTTGTAGGAGGACAGCGCGCTCTGCAGCTCCTTGTCGTCGATCAGCCCGCTCCCGTCCTGGTCCGCCATCTGGAAGCACGCCACGACGCTCGGATCCGTCCCCGGCGGGAACTGAGACGGCACCAGCGACGCGAACGGGCTTCCATAAGCCGCCGCCGCCGGCGGAGGAGGGTACCCCCCCGGGGCCGCGTACCCGCCGGGGGCCGAGTACCCGCCGGAAGCCGGGTATCCTCCGGGAGCCGACTGCGGCGGGTATCCTCCGGGAGCCGACGGCGGATATCCTCCGGGGGCCGACGGAGCCGCCCCGCCGTAGCCCTGCGGCTTGTCGTAGCCCTGCGGCTTGTCCTTGGGCGGCTTCCCGCCCTGGGGGTGCGGCGCGTAGGGAGCGGAGGGGGCGGCGTAGGGGGAGGCCGCCTGCGCGTACGGGGAGGTGGACGGCGGTGGGGGGACGCCGTAGGAGGAGGAGGAGGAGGTGGTGGTGGTGTAGGGCTGGCCGTAGCCGTAGTTCGGCGGCGCGTGGGGGTAGCCTGACATTTTTCCGGGAGGAGACGGGCGATTATCTTCCGGTCAAACTTCTATTTTTTTTTTTTGGGGGGCGCAAAAAGAGACGAAGATTTTTCGGAGTTCGCTTTGGGGGAGGGCTTGACGCGTATAATGCGAGCGAAACCGCCTTGGGGGTCGGGAGAGGGCCGGGAGGTAATTTACGAGATTGCCATTATTATCCAGGGAACCGTGCCGAATTTCGAAACCGTATTTTATTAGTAAAGGCGACGACCTTTTCGATTTTCGCAGGCGCCGGGGGAGTTCAAATTCGACAGGCCTCTTTAAAAAGAAGATATGTGCTTCGACATTGATTAAGGATACGCCTCGTAGGCTTCGTTGGCCTCGTAGGCCTTATGTTACTTACGAGTGTTGAGTTATTTGCGGCCTCGTTCAAAGGCTCCCAAAAAAAAAAAAGAAAAACAAAAACCAAGGCCGTTTGAAGTACATTCAATTTGAGTTTCTTCCACGTGATTATTTAAATTGACCCATTGTGCCACGAGAAACACATATATTGTCAAATCGACCAATTGATATGGATATTAACATTACAATCCCTCAAAACATTTTCATATAGTAGATAAGATAGTATGAGATTCATTATTAAGATATCATCTTCCGTAACGTCTATCGCTCCGTCGATATCAATCGAATTCAACTTAGTGTAATAAAGAATTAAAATGAATAGTGAATTGAAAAATACCTTTTTTTTTTGTCTTGTCTTGTTTTAATTATCAATTCATTATCAAATTTTTACGTTACATCTTTATAAAGCGTAAGACAAATCTTACACTTAAAATCAAATATTCCCATCCTGACCATTTTGAGGTGATGGGGAGTTCTATGTGGATGAATAAATCTCAATTATTAGAGGAAAACGGAACGGTAATTATTTTTCGAACGGAGGAAATAAGCTGGAGGGAGTCGTTATTTGAACGGGGGGTCCTATGACATTTTATGGTCTTCTGAGATGTCAGATCGTCTTCTTGACTATAGCTGGGAATAGCCAGGCTGTCGAGACGATTTTGACTATATAGATGATTATAACACAACCAAAGCACCTCAATGATTGAGGCTCAATCTACCCCACCACCATCGCCATCGCCAATATTTTTTAAGCACCAATCCCATCTTTCACCGTAAAAACACCGTCGGAAGCCACTTTCTCAACCGCCGTCGACAATCGAATTGAGTTGAATTGAGCTTGACCAGAAAATCCAATGCTCAACTCAAGCTCGAGTAAAGTTTTGAATACCGAGTAATGAGTATGCGATCGCCCCTTTTCACCTATCGTTTTACCATTTGATTTTGTAATATAGCCGATAAGGTAGCGGATTAGGAGTTATCAAATGCATTGAATGATGTATTTGGATTATGCATCGACATATAATTCTCTAAGTCCCTTGACAAAGCTACCCAAAAAGCCTTTGCGGTTTTATTGTCACGTGATTTCTTATGCATTCTTAAACTATTTTAGACTTGGAATGACATGGCTTAATCATGGGTTTTATATCAAAAGTAAGGTTGAAGTTCCTTTGCTCTTGAAGACATTGTTTCGATCATTCCAGACTCATTTTTCAATTTGTTCAGAAGAAAATATGCCAAAAGTTCAATGTTCAAAGTAGGAACATTGAATTTTTTTTCATATAGTCTATGAGCTATATTAAAGATGTATTCAAAGTATAAGAATTACATTAAACAAATTAAAAATTCATAGATCACATTACACATTAAGCTAAAATTTAAGGACCATATTGAACAAATCAAAAGTTTAAAGATCACAATGCATATTAGGCTAAAGTTTGTGAACCATTTATGTCATTATCTATTTAAAATAAAACTCATGGATCTTATATTAGGCTCTATTTATTTTGCAGAAAATCAATAACTTGGAAAATATTTTCCCAAAAAAATAATCATTTGTACTACTTGAAATTATTATTTAATAGAAAATGTTATCATTATTAATAATAATTTATGTCTAACTTTTTTTTTGTATAGTGTTAATTTTTATAAGAGATACAAACGATAATTTTAAAGTATATATTTTCCAAATCAGTCATTTTTTATAAAAACAAATGGAGCCTAAAAGTGTAAAGTAAATTATTTGCAGCCCTTGTTCAAAGAAAGCATTTATCCATAGATGAATAAAATTTGAGTTCTTTCCACGCACGTACACATTACGAGCGACTATGCTCAACAATACTTTCTATTTTGCACTAAAAAGAAATAACCATTTTGGGTAAATTTATTTAGGGTCAACATCATGATTAGAAGGAAAGAGAAACCCGCCATACGATAATTTCATCGATATGTCACGTTTTTGGAAACGCGAATGTCGAAATTAATCTTGATAAATATTGGTACCGTAATTCCGGGCATTTCTCGGTGTTTTTTCCAAATGGGTCATGACGAGGCTCGTCACTAGGACCATCGCCTCTGGCCATGTCGGTCTCTGTATTGATATTAATTAGAGTTGAGCATGCGCTATAAAGTTGAATGAACACCTGAAAAATTTGTAATTATTTTTTAAGCGGGGGAAATGAATTAAGGTAATCGCTTTTCGAGTGGAGCACCGCTATGTATCAGGTGGTCTTTTTTTCGGGTGGCAATTGGCCCCTTGATAGCTCGACGTGCCGCATTCCATTTTATCTCTCCCTCGTTGTGAAAATAAAATAAAAAATAAAAGCGAGTGCTTGAATCAATATTCTTTTTCGGAATGACGGTCCTGAACAAAAAAGAGAAAATTAACAAGTGATTACGCACTGCATTCTCGTCGCCCACCCCCCCTGGGCCCTCGCCATTACTAACGCGTTTCTAATGAGCACATTAATCCCATGATAATGGACGTCGCCACCGTTTCCCACTCCTACCGCTTTCACCGTAATTAAACTTAAACATCGCCGCCTTGAAACCGCCTTTCTCCACGGTCGTCTTCATCATCATCCTTCCGCCATTCCGCCACCACCGATTCCTCTCCATCATCGGTGATTATGGGTTATGAGTAGCTCAGGCTTGACTTAATGAATACGCAAAATAGGCTCGTTTGCTTTCGAGTCGAGCTCGAGCTTATATTTGTCAATTTTGACATGGCTCGCGATCCTTGCGGAGCTTTTATTTTACTTACCCATGTAGCTCTAAGTGCATTAAGACCAAGTCTGACCGGAAAGATGGCGGATCAGGAGTTATCAAATGCATCGAATGGATTATGCGTCGACATATATTCCAAGTCCCAGCCCTTGACAAATCTTAACCCAAAAACCCTTTTAGACAACATGTGCGTTCATCCCCTTTTTCGGTTCCAATGGCGCGTCATTTGTCATGCATTCATAAGCTATTCTAGACGTGGAATAACACAGCTTGGTCCCAGTTTTCGCACCAAAAACACGGTCAGAGTTGCTTGCTACCGAAGGCATCGTCGTTCCAGAATCGTTTTTTTATTTTTTATTTTTTTTTTTTGTTTTGTTCAGAAGATTCATTGAAGAGAGAGTAGAGACCATCCAAAGGCCAAGAGAAAGGAAAATGAAACCTCGTTATGTACTATTATTGGAGCGTGCTCTTCAAACTTCAAATGGAATCAGCCCCTCTTTGAAGCTAAGACTCGCATATTGACAAGGGAAACTAAAATACTTCCGTTTCAGCAAACCCACAAACTCTTGTACCGACCCGACATCATATGACGGGCGTCACTTGCAACTTCATAAAACAGGGTATGAAGCAAACAGCCACTTCAACAAGATGAGTACCCCCATTCCAGCGTGCAACAGAAGACAATTATATATTCTCGGAGACCGCTAGGCCCAAAATCTACAGGTTGAGGGCTTGGGCATGATGGAGGATGTGATCGTCGATGAAGGTGGCAATAAAGAAGAAGGAATGATCATAACCTGGCTGCAACCGCACAAGAACTGGGACTCCATGTTTCTTGCAAGCTTCCGAGAACTTATCTGGCAACAGTTGATTGTGCAGAAATTTGTCATCTTCCCCCTGCAGAAAGAAATCACCCCATGACTAATGGCCAATGCATGGTCCATGATTCAAACGAATTAAAGATTCTGCCCACAAACAAATAACACAGATGCGTTCAAAAGTTCAAACTGGGCACAGATAAACCAGTCAAGGGTTGGGCAGCAATCCAGGCATTCTTAACTTTTTCTGGTTCCGCCGTAGCTGCATTTGTTAATTGATTATTTTAGTTAACTTTCTAGTATCAAAATTGCACTCAGCTCATTGGTAAGCGACCTGTAAGGAAAAAAACACCCATGATTCTTCACAACTAACCTAGTGTTACTTCCCATTCACACCTAAGGCACCAGAGAAACAGAACTTTGCCTCCCCCAACAGTTTTTGACTTCTTTATCTTATAAACCCCATACTAGTCTGTGACCATGAGTTTAAACAGCCCAATGCTGAAGAAAGCTGTAGTTTTGAGATGAAGATGTCAGAATAGGAGAAAGAAGGAGAATTGAGATAGTAATTTGTAAAAGATTTCGTTCGTTAAGATCTCAATAGTTTGGTGACACCAAATTTGTCTTCCATAGACTCCAACTTGGTTGGGTTAGTTACAGTGCAAAGTCACGTGCATGTGTTCGACATGGGTTTCTCTTAATGGGTTTACTGGTCCAGCTGAAACTGCAACTGATACCACTTTGACTTGGTTGCAACTATGAGCAGGCACAATGCAAAGGCATGTGCCCCTTGGTTGCAATGGTGAAGTACAAAGTGAGTTTCTCATAAGCAACAGTTTCCAACTGGACTGGCTTGGCCAAGATTAGACCAACCTGTTTCATTAATCCATCTATGATCAAAACATATACAACCTGGGTATAACTATTACCCAAGCAAAAGACTCAACAAACTAGACTCTTGAATCAGTTCTTGATAAGGAATCCCCCCTTAGATGGGCGAAGCCCTAAACTCACTAAAGCATGAGCTGAGTAAGACATGAATAGCAACCCAATTTGGATGAAGCAGACACCATATTGTGTGCATTAACAGGTGTTGGAAGCACCAATAATGACTACTAAAGTACTTCCTGGAAAGGGGAAAAACTAAGCAGCTTTATGTACATATTTGCGGGAATATATGCTGACACTGAGGTCTCACAAAAGAGTACAACATACAGGGTGTTCAACTTGTTTCTCTGTTGTGTCAATATATCTGTCTATAGATACAGACTCAGCACAATGTTGAATGATTGCTTCACTCACTGGAGCTCCAAAAAGGGACAGAGAAACTAACTTGTCAAATCAATACGGTGATATTACTGTAGAAAGAGCATGTTATTTCCATAGCGACCTTCTCATTCAAAATTACCCCAACTAGATGTCATCCGGCACCAGTGTATATAAGGCCATTAATTTAAAGAAGGCATTCTCCGTGAGAGAAGATTAACAAAAAAAAAAAAAAAAATGTTAGAATCACAAGCTCAAAGGACAAACTTACTTGATCAATTAGAATGGTAGCAGACACATCATGGAACTTTGCAACTAGGCAAGTAGCATCATATTCCTGCAATATCATTCATTAACCATGAAATGAGAACACTAGAGGCTTTCAGTATCATATCATTAACTAGTTAATGCTCAAATACTTGAATATATTTACCTCCCAATCAGCTTTATTTCCACCTAAATAGTTGGTAAAAGCCTTCTGGCCCCATGGACAGTTTACAGGATTCCCAATTGGAGCAAAGGCAGAGACCGACTGCAAAATGAGTGAGTTGGAAAACACTGAGAGTGAGTCTGCATAAGTGGATACTGATGCGAAATATTCTAGTTAATCCTCAAATCCAGAATATAGACGAGTTCAGACTACCAACTTTATAACTTTAGGAAACTGCAGATTGAACTTAGAAACGGGCCACTAGAGTAAGATGATCTCCATTTGCCATAAATGGACCATGGAACCTAGGTAAAAAGTCTGTAGACATATAATTGCAAGAGAAAATTATTTGAAAGTGTCAAGCATTTGCACTTATTGGATTGGGACTGAAAGTTGAACAAAGGTAGCAACCCTCAGGGCTATGAAATCAGTAGCTGGTAGGCATACGTTATTTACCTTATATCTGTCCAGATTTTTTAGGTAGATCGTTAGAGCACCATGTCCTCCCATTGAATGACCAAATATAGATGCCTTTGCTGTATCAAGCTGTGGGAAATTCTCAGCCAGAAGATTGGGCAATTCCTTGACAATGTAATCATACATACGCCAGTTCTTCCACTTTTCTTGGGTAGCATTAAGATAAAACCCAGCACCTGGTTAAAATAAAGAAAACAACCTCAAGACAAATCCCATTGCAACAAATAATTAATGTCTGAATTCAAATTTCTTGCTGCCCTTATTTGGGGTGTCAATCAGAAATAAAATTGGAGCATTTGTCACAATGTAGTTCATTTGGCTTCGGGAGAACCCATGACAACAACACCGATTACCAATCTTTAGGAGGAAAACGATATTTTGCATTGCACCCAATGTTATTCTATCAGTAAAATGAGTACAAGGTCACCAAAAAAAAGAATTTAAGATAGACAACAGTAATACGATGACACACTCCTCTTTTCCAGTATGATGAAAATAGCCTATGAAGCTATGCCGTCAAAAGAGATACACTACAAAATTAGAATGGTAAGTGGCCATAAACTTCATACAACAGACTGCCATACTGCCTCCCATCTCAGCATGACTGTGTATTCCTGAATAAATTCTCAAATGAAATTCTCAGCTTGAGCCATCAAAACACATCTGCTGAGCCATCTTAAGTAAATGCAAAAAGTAAACTCTTTCTCAGAATAAATGATAAAAGAAGCAATTTTAATTAATTTATCCTACATAGAGGTGAGGTACATGATGATCATACTTCTTAGTAACTTGGACCTGTTGATAGGGACGGTCAATATAATAGTCCATCCCTAAATAAACATCAGCCAGTCTAGGGAACTCTAAGAGCAGTATATGTGGAGGTAGAATACTCCCTAAGAATAGCATTGAAAATGAATGCACTTTGCAAAAGTCGATGTAGATACTCATGCGACATACCTACGCCAAAATCCCAGCTGTCTGCTTCTCCTTCCACATTCAAGCCTCCTGCAATGTATTGATAAAAAACATAGCTTCAATGTCAAGGAAGAAAGCAGCAGTTCTAGCACTAACTCGTAAAATTTATCAAATACGAAAAGTTAAAAAAGTAAGATATAGCATGCAAGTATTTGGAAAAGCCAATAAGATAAGAGTGAAAAAAACAACGAATTTGGCAGATGAATTGATCAAGTTGCTCCACACAAATGGATTTGAACTCCAACTGCAGCATTGCATCAAATTTAGCACCGTAAAACTCCATCCTTCAAGCACCCGAAATTGAAAAAACCGGGTAAGACCCATCACAGTCCCATGACCAATATCCGTATCCTCTAATGGAAATCCTATCTCCGCAACAGGCTAGAACCAGCAACACAAGAGGACGCACCAAAAGGCGAAATGATAAACCAGGCTAAACCCGAAAACATGCGACCGGCAAGCAAACAGGGATACGGGTCACCGACTTGGAGACGTATCGGGCGCAATCAGGGCAATGCCCTCCTTCGAAGCGGCGCGTTGAGCTCCGGATTTCACAATGAAATTCTCGTCCGTGCAGGTGAGCCCAGACAGCCAGTACAGCACCTGCTCATCCACACAGGCCAAGCAATTAAGGAACGACAATCGAGCCACGTCAATTCCGCACGCCCCACGCCACGCACAGACATACGCGGACAAACCCACTATTTTTCATCCGAATCCTCGAAAGCGGGAAAGCTAAAGACACGAACTTTCCTAATCCGCAGACAAAAAAAAAAAAAACTTTCCTAATCCGCAGACAAACGAAATGAAACCCTAATAAGCCCGGCGAGAGAGGGTCGGGAGCGAAGATCGGGGACGTACGGGGAACTTGGGAGAGGGGGAGGAAGGAGGGGAAGGAGGGAAGTAGATGTGGAAGTTCATGGAGCAGCCGAGGGTGGGGCTGAAGTGCTTGTATCTCCTGTTGTAACCCCCGAACATCTTGGAGCTGCTGATCTCGCTTGGTTTCGTCTCCATCTTCTTCTTCTTCTTCTTCTTCTTCTTCTTCGATCTGCGTCAGTGCGAGTGGGGCTCGAGCGCTCACTCGAAGCTCTTTCTTGGAGAGAGAAGTGATGAGGCAGGCGGAATGGCGAGAAAGTGCTTAAGGAGGCTTATCCTCAATTTAATTTGTATTTATAAGTGTGATTAATTACGGTGAGGGGCACGCCTAACTTTATAATTACAAAAAGGTCCCCATAATATTCCTAACACTTCCCCACAATCTAAAGTGGATGTGACAAATGAGAGTGGATTTTGTCGTCGAACTAGGCAGCCTATGAAGATGCCTGCCAGCTAATCCACTGTAGACGCATAATGAAAACATGCCCAAAATTCCCAATCATGGTCCTTGTAGGATCATCCATATAATATGCAAGAAGAAACTTAAGATATTTGATATATTTCTTCTAGAACGAGATCTCAATTCCAGCCACAATTTCATTAGATATCTTACAACTAAAATCTCTCTTTTTTCCGATCTAATTCCTCCACCACCACGAACCCCAATTAGATTCAAGCATGATACACTTTTTCCGAGCAATATTAATCCTTTCTCCAAGATAATCCCTTGAAAAGGGGAGGTCCATAGTATAAAAAATTTCCATTTGCGCTTCTATTCATCACTATAGGAATTGGGTTCAAACTTTCCCGAGTTCCTTCTCATCGATGGACTCCTAAAACTCGAAAGGAATTTTTGAATTCTTATTATGGAAATTGAATCCTAGTCTAAATAGAATCATGATCGAAAAGTATCCATTAATCATAGTCGAAAAAAATTGTGGGAAGCAACTCACTCTTGAACAAAGTGAAAATTCAATTCGATGTATTTGATGTGAACATAAAAGATGAGGTCGAAAACAAAATAGGCAGCGAAAATGTTATCACAATAAATGGCAAGATGCTAATAAAGAAAAAAAAAAGTGGGGGGGGGGGGACCCTAATGAATGATGGCACGATATTCATCCTTTGTACTAGGACAGGTTTTTTTTTTCTTTTTGGTTGGCCCTACTCTATTTTTATTTAAACACTCACTTTCGTACTTTTGTCCGTCTTTCAGGGCGTGGGAGTTGAAATCTACTGCTGGTAAATCGTCCCTACCCCAATCCCCATAAGAATGTGGGGTCGAACTGCTCACATCTCCTTCCAAAAACTCGTGAGGCATGGTTGGTTAGACGGTTACGAGGGCTACTTTTTGGCACTTCATACAACAAGATTGGTGCCAATGAAAACACAAAAAACTAAGGAGGGTCGGGTTTTAGAGCACCAGCCCAGTCTATATCCACATAAATAGTCAATGAAGTAGGGTTCACCTCTCAGTGAGCAATCCCTGAGTAGATGTGTGTGCTAAATATCAATATTTACGTTTAATAGCTAGGAGATGATCGAGTATGGTGATATATTATAGTGCACCTACCATCCATCGGTACAACATTGAAGAAGCTAGAAGCTCACGGACCATCATTAATGGATGATGAAGTTTTTGAGGTCAATGGAAAAGACAAAGGCTTACTTCAATAAGGTCAAACTTACATAAAAGGCCAACAACATATTTAGCTTGAGATGAAAGCATATCGTTGGAACGGTGATAAGTGTCAATGTCAACGAAATAATGAAATGGCCCAAGATCTTTCATAGCAAATTCTTGTGAGAATCGAATAGTTATAGATCGTAATAAATAAGAAGTATCACAAGTGATAAGGATATCATCAACATATAATAATGGATATAAGGAATGATTAGCCTTACTATCCATGGAGCCCAAAGATAATAAAAAGTTACCAAAACAATAGCATCATGCGTGTGGAGCCTATTTGGAACACTAGATGGCTTTTCAGAGACAAAATACTAGGGGTGATCATGGTTTGGGTTGGGCCGGTCCGACGCCTAACCTTAGGACAAACTCACATAGTGTTAGTCCCCAATTTTGGGACCAAGGACCGACCCCGGTCGAGTATGGGACCGAGGACTAGACTAACCCTATGGGTTCGGTGGTCCTGGGTCAACCCACCAACCGATAATTTTTTTATTTCATTTTTTATTCCTTAAAAAGTAAAACTCATTAATTCAAATTACATATCAATCAACAATATGATGTTGAGCAACCAAACTATAATTATAAGTACATATTCAACATACATTTAAGATAAGGTAATCATAAAAATTTCATACTAGTTAAAAACAACAAACTATATAAATTATCAAGATTGCTAATAGAGATAAAGTGTTTTCATTGCTGAAGCATACTATATTTTCTTGTTTTTGATTTGTCTTTGAATCATTTTTCCCTTCGGAAAATGGGATGAGATGAGAAGTTTAAGAGAAAAGAATTTTAGGCTAGTTAAGAGAGGCAAGCAGCGAGGTCATTAAGTAGCAAGTGGCACGGGCGTTGAGCGAGGCAAGCGGCAAGCAACACGAGTGCCGAGCGAGGCAAGAGCCCAGCGCCCAGCGCCAAGCGGCGAGCAAGTCGAGTAGCCAACGGCGAGCGACAAGCAACGAACCACGAGCAACAATCAGCAAGTGGGCGAGTGTGCACAATAGGGCAAGGTTACTCTTGCTCACGAGGGAAAGTTTCGTTTTTAAGTAAAAAATGAATAGGATAAAGATGAAAGAATAAGACAAGAGGCTGAGGACATTTTAAGTCATTTCACAACGCTATTCACACTGTTTCACGACGTCATTCACGCCGTCATTCAAGTTGTTCAAGTGAATCAAGCTATTCAAGTGAAGAACGCCGGTTGGCTAGGTTTGCTATTTATAAGAAAAACATTAAAAAATATTATATATTAAATATCTAAAATATATTATATATAAATATATTTTATCAGGGTTGGTCTAGGTTGGACCGACCCTAAACTTCTAGGACCAAGGACCAATTCGCATAGTACCGGTTCAGGAATCTTAGGACCAAGGACTGACTCGGTCCCCTTGGAAACCGGACTAGAACCAACAGGGTTGGGCCGGTCCAGGGTTGGTCCAAAGTTGACCCTAGATCACTGCTCACCCCTACAAAATACATACTTTAAGAACTCACATGAAAGAAACTAGGAGGTTCGCATGTAAATTTCCTAACAAAGGATGCTGTGTAAGAAGGCATCTTTAACAAGTTGATGCATGGCCAATCTTGAAGAAATCACAATAGAGAGAATAACCCGATTATAATGGGTTTAATTACTAGGCTAAAAGTCTCATCAAAATCTAGTTGAGCCTACTACTTAGGTCCTTGTGCAATAAGGCAAGCTAACTTTGAAGAGTTTGGTATTTTCATTGGATTTTTCCTTGACTTTATAAATTCATTTACAGCCGACTAAATTTTTAGAAGAATCAAGTGATATAAGATCCCATGTGTGATTAGTGACCTAGGCATTAAATTCATTTGTCATGGCTGCTCTCCAATGTGGGTTAAGAATAGTCTTAGAATCATAAGTGGGTGTCTCGCCATGAAAGAGTGAGAGAGAATAAAAAAATTCCTAGATTTAGAAATTTGAGATTTCTCATAAGTTTACATAGATTGAGTGAGAAGAGGAGAAATAGAAGCGGATGAGCTAGACATATATGTATAGAAGATTTGTGGATTTGCTATGAAAGGAATTTGGTTAAGAGAGAAGTCGGGCGGGGGCGCAATGAGTAGGGTTGGTGGGAGGCGAAGGGGAAGAAGGAATGAGAGCGGGTTATGTGGGTCGAGAGGAGGAGAGAGGCAGGTTGAGAGGTTGAGCCGAATAGGAGAGGGGGACGAAGGTTGAAGGACAAATGCACCATTGAAGGAAACAAAAAGCAAAGTGGCTAATAAAAAACCGTGAACTACAAGACTAGGAGCCGGAGGATTTTGTGAGAAAAAAAAAATTCTCTTCATCAAGCTGATATGACAACATCTGAAAACACGTCTACTGAACCAATCAAGACTATGATACCTTTTGTGATTTGACACACACCTAAATGAGGTGCCAACTTGTGGAAACATGAGATAAAAAAAAAGTATAACAAGTACACCCAGAAATTAGGTTCATATGATAACGTCATAAAAAATTATTCTAAATTTCTTGGCCACTCAGTGATTAGTAAAGTGTCAAGAGTAAACCAAATCTCTTGATATGTTTGAAGGTAGTAGATTTCATGAAAATCTCAATTGTAAGAATTGAATTGATCAAACTAAGAATGCATTGATGTGGAATAGAAGGGATTGACCACCCTAGTGCATTTTGATCAATGACAAGCTTCAGTGGACAAGAAAAAAGATCCATCCACATAGTCCAAATTGTTGCATATTAAAATAGGCTCAAATTGAGATTTCCACATAAGATAATTACTTGCATCAAGCTTAATGGAAATGAAACTTGTGATATTGGGAAAACAAGAGATGATGAGGTTGATTGCGTAGTCGTAACTTGATCAGTGGCAAAAATCGGAGCAATGGAGAAGATGAAAGAAGAGATGAAAGTAAGCGCTTGATTTTGAGAAGTGATGGAAAATTTGAATTAACAAAAATAAAATAAAAAAAGACGATGAGTAAAGAGATAAAAGAGAAAAAAAAGAAAACTGTCAATTCATCAGCTGTCATTAAGATAGCAATTGGAGTAAAGGAAATGTTGATTGAAAGAGACATCGAAAGTGATGGAGAGAGTATTAAAAGAGACTAAGAAGATAACGATAGAAAGTTTATAGTAGTATAACTTCAATTAGGATCATATGATATACATATTTATAAGGTTGATTAAATACCGTTAGAATACATATGAATATATAACAACAGAAAGATCAATATATATTACAAATTAATAAGAAATCCCCACGGGGCATAACTTTGTATCGGCCAAGGAAAGACTTTATGGGCTCAGGCCATCATTGGGCTCGAGCCCAATTGAATCGAATACCACCAACACACAAAGCTTGGTGATTCCTCCTTTGACAGCCACGAGACGGGGGTGGTTTGTGGTTGCGTGTCTTTGGTCTTGGAGGGTTTTAGGTTCCTCTCTCCTCCCCTTCATCTTCTTCTCCTTGGTCAAGTCCCTCGCAACACGATGGCGGAAACTGAGAAGCCGACCGACCTGAACAAGCTCCTGGAGCAGTTTCGCCGGCGAGCCTCCGAGGCCGAGGTCAGCCCATGATGTTTTTTTTCACTCCACTTGCGATCTGGGGTTGCTCTAGGTACCTTTATGTCCGCGTGCCCGTGCCGTGTAGATCAGCGTATGCGATTGTCTTCCTTGTACAGATTTTAGTGTTCGACGTTCCTGTCGTCGGTACTTTTACGGTCGACATTGTCGTTAGTTCTGCATTGATCTGGGCATAATTGATGGGGATACGCGAGGAGATGTACCCATGAGCGGATGATTCTGCAGGTGTTCTTTTCTGCGACTTCGCGCACTAACCGTGAGTGCCTGCATGTATGTTGATATGGGCGGTAGCGTGGGCGCATGCTGTGTTTAGATATTTGTATTTGTGCAGTTGCATGTGCGTGCCTGGGGCTTGCTTGCGTGTCTGCGTGTGCGGGCACGGGCTTTGTGTGGGGGCACGGGCTTTGTGTGCAAGCTCAAGCTTGTTAGATTCGATATGCTGCAGTGGTTATTGATTTTGCTTCTTGGGTCTTCAATTGGTGTCAATTGATTGCATCAGAGGTGCTTCGTTTGGCTCTGCTTACAGTTGACGGTCATTTGCTAATTGTGGTAGTTGAATTTCCATATGTTATTGGTTATCGAGGTTTAATTTGCTTTGCAATCACCTGATTGTCATCATGGTGCATTTGGTTTCTCTATGACTATAATTCTTTAAACTGTCTGGTGACTCTGGTTTAGTAAGAGAAAACTCATCTGTTTAAAGAAGAGGTGCAGGATTTGTAACAGCGATGGCTTAAACATCAAGTCTAGGTTTTGGTCTGGGACATTTTTTTCCTTCGCAATTACTTTTTCTTTAGCCAACAAAATCGATTCCTTTAACTTCAACCATTATGAAACAAGAATTGGGATTAGATGTCTTATATATTCCCTGAAACTGACATGCTGCTGGTGCATGCATTTTGCTTGAAAGGATCGCTTGTCCAGACTCGAAGCTACCGTTACAAAAGAGAAGGGTAGGTCATGAGGCTGTCCATCTAAGTTCTGTTTGTTATGCTCTAGTACTTCCGATGTCTCATTCATCAAATTAAATTTGCTTGCTCATGTAGATGCTTATGAGGAGGAATACTCAAAAAAGATTAGCAAGCTGGAATCAGAGCTCGAACATTCAAAGTCAGAGTTAGCTGCCGAACATAAAAAGGTAGCATGAGTGACTAATCATTGCATGTCTTGTCTCATTGGGGGGAATCGTGGATTATTACAATATCTCTGTTGCTTGAATTGCAGGCAGGGGAGCTTGCTGCGGAGAACGCAAAACTCAAATATCGCATGACTCATCTGGTTCAAGCAGTGAAGGAAGCCGATCTAAAGCTAGAAGGCAAGGGAGCCTGAGTAAATATATGTGCGATTCTCCTTATCAGAAAATGAATAGGTGACATACAAAAGCAAAATTAAGATTGAATGACAAGATACCTTTGAATTACTTCCAAACTCTAGAATGTATTGCAAACCTTTTTCTGTCTTGACACTGGTGACTTGAATGTTATGGATCACAGTAATCTTATTGCTCTTAATGAGTTTACTTTTATGAGAAAGGTTATATTAAATTGTCATTACAATAGTATGAGTTTTTTTGGTCATTATGCTCTGTTTGACCCTTTCTCGGGTTTACCCAATGGGGTTTAATCCCAGTCTAACAACTCTTGTTTCTTCGCTTGAAAGATAGGAACTTTAGCCCTACTGGAATGATAGCCTCTCTTGGAAGTGCTCTTTGGAACTGTTTTCGATATTCTGATTTTGGGATTTAATGGTCTTTTAAGTAAGAAGCATTGAACCGATACATTAGCTTTTTCCTCTTAAAAATATTTGTGGCGAGTTTACCTGCTATGGCCATTCAATATCCAACTGTAGACAGTTATGAAGTGTAGACAATCAACTGCCATTTACAAAGCAAATCTGGCTTTGAGGGTGAAGCGGGACTTGTTTTGTTTTCGTTTTAATGCTCTAAGGATTACTGTTTGTGCCATTTGGTTGTCTTAAACTTTTTTCTTTCAAGGATGTATCCTCTACCTTTTAGAGTTTCATCATTTATCATCAGTTGATATCATTTGCACACGGGCCACGCGGTCGCCTAATCTCGGCCGAAAGCCGGCAAAAGTCGACCGATGACCCTTGTGGGCCACATATGTTGGACCAGCAACGGCAAGCGATGCCTTCTATGCATTACGACTGCTCCCCACCCTCTTTTCCCTTCTTCTAGCTAGTTAGCAACCCATGTTTAGGCGCCGTGCAGACCGCCAGAACCTCCCTAGGGCGTGCAAGGGTTATTAAACCCTCATTTGGGAGGCTGGGCTGCTGCATTTTGTCCAAACTCTCTCTATCTCTCGTTTCTTTTTAATAGCTGATGTGAAGCCAAGCCAAGGTTGCACTCTCAAATTTCGTCTCACTAATAGGGTTGTTGTATGGTTAATGACAGAAGGAATCAATTGCACAAGTTGCAAGAGATAAGAGGACTTCATTAGAACAAAAAGAAAAGTGTTAAAAGGTCCAAATAACATAAGCAATGATAGTTGAAGGACAAAACCCAATAATTGCAAAAGTGTCGGCAAGCAAATTGTTACGGCAACTTCCCAGCCACCGCACAATTCAACAAAATTAAAACTATGTAGCGCGGCACCTTCCTTCCTAAATGACAAAGAAACTCGCATTATGTAGATAAGCTGGTGGCCTAAATATGATATTATTTCATTAGGTCATATGGCAATTCGCACTTGGGTCCCGTGCCAATCCACATGCATAAATGCGTCAATGCCGTGAAATCTAATCTTGACACTTTCATTCAACTTAAAGTGGTAACTTGTATAGGACTTAAATTTGCAAGTTCAAAGTGCAACATAAGTTTAAGGAAAGAAATTGTCCTCCTGACTATCTTGGAATCGATAAGCATTTGGACACTAAATTCTTTTCATTTAACTAAGGATTGTAGATTTATGATAGATTTATGACTTGAAATTTTTACGTTCGGCTTTACCCTTCCTTTTTTTGGCAAGTCCATCCCGGTTACAGCTACATCTACATGAGGGGGTGAACACCTTTTTTCCCTTGGAGGTGTGTGGTAAAGATTGACATTGGTTTTCTGCATAGGATGTCAATTTTAAACAGTTGAGAGTATTGCGTATGGAACCATAAAAATAAAGGGCTCTTAGTATTATGGTTCTTAGTATATCACATAACCTGTCTCCTGATTAGTAAATGTAAGTATCAACTATGATCTGTCCCTCAAGTCTAGCATGAAGTAGAAGTTAGGACAGTGGACAGTTTCGTAAATTCAAAGAATCTTCCCATCTTCTTTGATCACGGATCATTGCATGGCATGTGACTCATTAGAGTACTTCCAAAAATAAAGAATTTCCATACTCTATGTGTGATTAGCATCCCCTGGTCTTCATTTATTGTGTTACACGGGTAACACCGAAGTCTCTGTCGGAGCCAGAGGTAACCCGTTGTTTACTCACGCGATTATTTACAACTAGCAAATTAGAGTTCTCTAATATTCTAGCAAGATGATAATGAACACAATTTTGCCTCGTAATCATGCAATTGGTAGAACTGACTTGTAATCTCTAGTTAGTTGAATAGTTGGCATTGAGATTTTAGTATCTCATGTTACATTTACCTAAAATTAATTATCGCCTAACAGGATTTTCAAAACGGCATACTTTATCCAAATCTACCCTCCCTCAGCATTCTATTTAATGTTCCTTGTCAGTGAAATATTTTTTTACAGTTGTCTGCCAAGTGCGTTGACATGTACGCAATTTAATAAGATATTAGACATAATGCTAATGAATCCTGGAATCTCATATATATATATGTAAGTTTTCAAAGTCCTAACTTTTTATCATCTTTCAATTTGGGTCGGGTAATTTTTGTGAGAAAACTAGTTTAAAGTAAATATGTCATAAAATAGCAACTTGAAATTCTTAATAGTATTAATTTAGAAGAGTCATATCGACTCGAGCAAGTTCTTAAAAAGCTTAAGAGAGAAGAAAGAAGGGAAGAACTTTTGAAGAGTGAGACTCCTTGATGTAGCATATCATATTCCCACCTTATAAGGAATAAAAAAATTGGTGTGGAATTGGTTGGGTAATTTTTGTGAGATGAAAACTAGTTTGGAGTAAATACGTGATAGGATACCCCGATTCGGAATAGGATACCCGATTTGGAATTCTCAATTGTTTTAATTCAAAAGAGTCATATATTCCCAAAGTAGAATCTCAAAGAAATTAAAAAAAAAAAAGGAGTGAAAAGAAGAGAATGTCACGCCAAAACAATCGCTGCAAACTGACACTTCCCCATTTACTTAAAGCCGTTTTTAGGGGCGAAGCAAGAACGAGAGGAGGCAAGTGGGGAAACGACACTCCCTCTTCCACATGTGCCCTCCTCTTCCTTATTTTCTCCAAAAAAAAAAAGTAAAAAAAATTTACTAATATAAGACGAATCGAAATGCAGCAGACAACATTGCTTCTCCTTCTCCTTCTTCTTCCTCCCTTCTCCTTCCACCTGCACTGATCCCAACCCAAATTCCACGCACCGATCGCTTTCGCATCACCTCAGCCCCCCAGCTTTGCCGACCCGCCAATCCCGCCGCCCCACAAGAGACTCTTCCGCCGCCGCAAGCGACGGAGCATGCCCAAAGGTCCCGCCTTTACCCCATCCCGACCCGCATAAGATCTGCCCGCGATTCCCACCGGAACGCCGCGCGATCCCCCCAATGTCGTCCCCCAAGAAGCAGGCCCTCTTCATCGCTTCCCTCATCACGCTCTGGTACTCCTCCAACATCGGCGTCATCCTCCTCAACAAGTTCCTGCTCTCCAACTATGGCTTCCGGTACCCCATCTTCCTCACAATGTGCCACATGTCCGCCTGCGCCGCCTTCAGCTACGTCTCCATAGTCTTCCTGAAGCTCGTCCCGCTCCAGCTGATCAAATCCAGGCCCCAGTTCATCAAGATTGCGACCCTGAGCGTGGTGTTCTGCGCGTCGGTGGTGGGCGGCAACGTGTCGCTCCGGTACCTCCCCGTGTCGTTCAATCAGGCGGTGGGCGCGACCACGCCCTTCTTCACGGCGGTGTTCGCGTACCTGGTGACGTTCAAGAGGGAGGCTTGGATCACTTATGGCGCCCTCGTCCCGGTCGTCACCGGCGTCATAATTGCCAGTGGGGTATGGCTTTGCATGTGTGAATTGAATCGCTTAAATTTAGTATCTGCCGTTTTGGTTGCGTTCTGTTTTTGGGAATGATTCGAGGGTTGATCTGCATTGTTGGAGGATTTGATATAATCTGATAGATAATGATCCAGATCTGCATTCTTGTTGCTAAAGTTGATGTTTTTGTTGCTCTGTGAAGGTTACTCCTGCTGATTTTTGTTGTCCTGTTGGAGCAATTATAGATTTAGGCAACTTTTCTTTCTGAATTGGGTTAATCATGTGGAGATTTCATCAAACTGCAATAATGCATTCACTATAGGTTTGAATATAGGTAATCGATAGTTAGCTTCTCAAGCTTGAACTTGAGATAACTACCACTACTTTCATAGCTAAGTTTTTCAGCTTATTTGCTAACTTTTTAGCGTGGAAGCTATCGTGGGTCTTAAATAATTGTGAGACAGGTCTGAAAATAAACCAAAAAAAGTTGCCTTTATCGTTGCAATAAGATTTGTGATAGAAGGGATGCATCCACCTTTTTTCCAAGAATGGAAGGTGAATTTGTTCTCTCGTGATGAGAGATGGATCTTTCCAATCTGGAAGATTTCCTGAAACAAGATTGTATTATGTAATGTGGACCATCTTGATCTCTCTTGCCTACTTACTCATTTATCTAAAGAACTCCATCATTTTGGAGACTTTTGTCATCTAGCCAAGTTTATTTTACTCCGTCAGCTATGGGTCTTATGGCAGCAGAATACCAGAATACATGAGAGGATTTTCTTTTACTACTTCCTTGACTGGTGCCCCTGTCAAGTTGAAGTATTTCAGTTACCTTATGCATCCACTGGTGTCTTCAGAGTGACTTGAAAAGGAAAGATGCATGGCATGGTGATTCTATCCCATGAGTTATTGTCTAAATTAGAGCCTTGCAAGCTTTACATTAGAGTTGTCAATTGGTCAAAGATGCTAAAGAAAACAGATAATGTTTAGAGTGCCAAAAATGTTTTCTTGATAGATGAATGAATTCTTTTAACTAGCTGAGAATGCTGCTTTCCTGGAAGCTTATGAAATAAGTTATTCATCTCCTTGTCCCACATGAACCTCTATTTCTCTGGCATGATAAATTTTCCTTGTTGGTGGCAGGGGGAACCAAGTTTTCACTTGTTTGGATTCATCATGTGCATCAGTGCAACTGCTGCAAGGGCATTTAAGTCTGTACTTCAGGGTGTCCTACTTTCTTCTGAAGGGTAAATGCTTTCTAAAATACCTCTTATGATAACCCTGTCTAAGAGTTCCTTAACAACTTTTATGCAGTTTAATTGCTCAGTGGCATCTAAGTCCCATGTGACAGTTTAAATTAGCCCATCTATATTGTATATTGGCCTCTTTTCCTCATTATGCAAGGGTATGCCAGATAGAAGAAGGAATAAATAGGTTGATCACAAATAGAAACTTTTAATAGGCAAATGGTTCTACTGTATTTTTTACTATCTCCATCTGGATAATAGAAACTTTTCTTCCCTAAACAATTGAATCCTATTTCCGAAATTCGCATGATGAGATCCAATGGCATACCATGAATGTTCATGAAGTACAGGTACTTGGTCTATACAAATGAAATGCTATGAAAAAATTTATTAGATTATTTCCAGTCTATGATAGTGGCCATTGAATTCAAAGGTTTTGCTCCCCTATCTCCTGAGAAATTACACTACCCTCGAATTACGACTTGGCAATTGACATTCAATTACAATACAGGGAAAAACTGAATTCGATGAACTTGCTGCTGTACATGTCACCAATTGCAGTATTAGTCTTGCTACCATCGACACTCATAATGGAGCCAAATGTCTTAGAAGCCACTTTATCGCTTGCACGAGAACACAAATTCCTGTGGCTGCTTCTTTTTCTTAATTCAGCCACTGCCTACGCAGCCAACTTAACTAACTTTCTGGTCACCAAACATACGAGTGCCCTCACACTTCAGGTTTGACATGCTATATCTTTGTTCAGTCTTCTATCATGATCCTGATTCTCATATTAGTTCGTAGCTTGCTTAATTATGTTGAAGCAACTGACAGAATCACTGTTGTACTTGTTGAGAAGAACATAAATTATAGACTGTTGTTCGATTAGACGATTTTTTTTTTTTTTTTTATAGGAAATTTTCGCAGTGAAAGAGCAGTAGCAGGGATTGTCAATGATTATTGATTAGACTGCTTTGAAAAAAGTCTAGTTTAGACTAGTGTTTGTCAACTCATATTTTGATGTTATAGCCTCTTAATCTGTAGTTTCTTCTAGGAGAAGTAAGAACCTTTGCTGCTTGTTGATGAACACTTTTATTGGTTAAATAAATGAGGCCCCTCAAAAACTTTGTGGAGACAAGGACGATAATAATTGGTTAAGTTTATCCAAGCTTTTTTTCTTGTTTTTTACAAGCAGTTTTTCATGATTCTTTACTGTGGCAGTGGGATATTCGTTCTTTGCAACTTTCATAATGGAGTTACCAGCAACACCAGAGAGAACCTTAAGAATTACTTGCTAAAAACACTTTCTGCATTAATCGTGTCAACATCACAAAAAAGCTGGTTGAACTATGTTGATTTGATTCTAACTTTTTTTGTACCTTATGTATTGATCAGGTGCTTGGAAATGCAAAAGGTGCTGTCGCTGTTGTGATCTCTATAATCTTGTTCAGAAATCCCGTAACAGTGATGGGCATCGGCGGATACGTGATAACAGTCTTGGGGGTTGTTGCATATGGGGAAGCAAAACGGAGATTCAAGTAAATGCAGCGGACTTGCCTATGGGTCACTTACGTGACCCAATTTCTCTTAATATTCCCGGTGATACATTGCCTGATTAGGTAGAGGTGGTATTTTTTGTTCTAGTATATGATTATTCTTGCTATTAGGAACGAAATCGAGGAGGGAACAGAGCAAGATTTCTCATCCATTCTACAGAGGAATTCTTCATTTAGTACTCCGTCATCGTATACCTTACTTCAGATGTGGCATGAGATGCTTCCTAGCATATCCGATCTCATCACACCTGTTAAATAGTCGGCGTTATCGCTTAGAAGTCATTTGGCCTGGAGCATTACTTAAATATATTCAGGAATCATCCTTCTTACGAATACAGATTGCAAGGAATCTGCCCTTTCTTCTTATCAAATTTAGGCCTTAAATCTGCAAATCATCTTGTTTCTTCAAGTGGCTACATTGGTGCGCATCTCTGGATGAAGTAAGGTTGGAGGAAGATTCTCTGATTGTTGAGTCGCACGTTATGAACCTCATCCACATGCAAATTTAGCGAAATTTGTACTTACGCGATGCTTTGGCATCTATCAACCGGAAAAGTGGTTGGAGAAAGCTTTCTTTCGATCAGAGATGGAGTTTTAAGTCCAAAGCTGATCTAGAAGCTAGATTAATTCAAAACCGCTTCAATTTTAAGGCAAAAGCGATCAGATTCTGAAGAGGCACACATGATACCCTCCTTGTCTGTAGGTGGGGAAAGAAAACGTGTTACACTGTTAATTGGGTTAGGCATTGATTTATCTGAAAAGCTTGGGACTTGCATTGCTTTTGCCCTTTTCCGAATCTTTTACTTTAAAGATTTTTTCAATTCAGGTGAGTGAAATTATTTGGGATAAGTGTAGAAACAGTATTTGAGGTTTTGGCTATTGGTCGATGATTTAAAGTATTAGTTTGGTCAATCTAGGACTTATGGTTAAACTAACCTAAATCAGACCTTGAGTCCGCCATCAGTGGAAGTTAGGCATTTAGAATTGGATGTGTCTTCCACGACGAATATTGGGTCATTGGCTACGTGCCATGTCCAATGCCTGAACACCACACCATTGATGACGACCTGGAGACTTAATCCCGTGTTTTCAAAATTTCAAGTCATCAATTGACTAAAATACCACTCATAACGAGTCAGAGATTTGATTATGGCGTTTTCAAAACTCAAAGTCCTCAAGTAGGCAAAACAAACTTTTGGCTTTTTCAATTGGTCAATGACCAAAACTTTAAATTAGGTTTCTACACTTATCACAAGTTGGTTTTAATTAGGTAATGCACCAAACTTTCGACTAAATGTTGACGCAGTGCTCATGAGGCAATAACCCGATGTTTGGACAGGAAGGTTCCAAGTATGCCACATTAGCAATTTGTCGCAAAAATCGGTTTTGGACTCTCATCAAAGTGCACTAATTGCAAAATGTATTGAGGGATTGAAATCCGAAGTCGATGATTCAACTTTAATCACCATGAATGGGAATTTGCGTTACGGAAATTCATGTGCCAAACCCCACATTCCCTGCATGCCCATTCCGAAATCCTCAACCAATTGACCCATGAACTCGCAACAATTCTTCGACCAAAAAAAAAAAAAAAAAAAACTGACAAAAATTCACTTATGTTTGTTCAACATTTGATCATGCAAAGCCCATTTGGCTTTTGGGAGTTCAAGTCTCGTTTTAAGAAACTCGAACAAATAATGCAAATGGCCATTGAATTTTGATTAAATATGCAATGTCATCCTTAGACATTTAATATGCTCAATGTGATTCATGAACTACTAGTAAATGTGTAATTTAGTTCATAAACTATATGAAAATATTCATTGGCATCTTTTTGTTAATTCAACTTAACGTAATATGATGATATTACTTCCAACCCATTTAATTAGAATAGTGGACAATACATATAAGTTACATGTGCAATACACAAGTAAGATATTAATCTCAAATCGTGATATGATAATCAATATCATTAGATAATAATGAAGAAGTTAACGCCCAATTCTTTTTCCTTTTCTAAAGTGGATGAATAAAAAAATGAACATGTTGACTTGTCGTTTTTAAAAATTCAACTCAACATTTAATAATTGACATCATCTAATAACATCTAATATTTCATTTGAGCAAACGGAAAAACTATATTGGACATTCACCAATAACTCAGGAACCATATTGAACAAATCAAAAACTAAAAGACAACATTGCATATTACGTCAAAGTTTGAGAATGTATTCGGTTTCCCTATTAACTTAGATTTTAGTGAGAGGAGTCATGGCAATGAATCGCTGTGTCAATTCTCTTCTAGATAGTTAATTTCAGTCATGTGCTCAAGTTATCATAATATAAATATATGGCACCCACATAGCTTATCAAGGGCAGAAAGGATTAATATTATTAAAAGTACTTGAACCATTAGTAGCCACAGAACACGGTGCACCCAACCTATATAGAGGAAATAGAAGGGGTAACGCTCAGCGAAATACAGGAAGTCTTCCGGCAAATGCTTCCCAACCGAGCAAAGGCAAACCCAACTTGGTTAGCTTCACGGTAAGCATCATGCTTGATGAAAAGCCGTTCGAGCTCCACCATTAAGCCCCAGCGTTCCATCGCAACAACTTCAATTAGGGGCTTTGAGGACGAACAGTCGCTGACAAAGGCACTTACAGCAATGCTAGCATCTAACTCTATAACTCGTTTGGGCATGTATGTTTGGTTATCGCGTCGATGAAAGCTGTCAGAGAAGGCCCAAAATTCAGCCATCGCATTGCTAGTTATCCCAATGTTCCTGGAGAAGTCGGAAACAGCGGGCCTAGGGAGTCTCGGATTAAACGTCCCGCACCTGCTCATCCTGGAGTGTCAGAGACTAGACTTGTCAAAGGGAGTCGGTTAGATTATAAATAATCCGACCCAAATCAACTCATTTGACCTGTTATGACCCATTTATCATAGTGCAAAACACAAAAAGTTAGTTCAGCGAAATAACTTTTAGTTATCGTGTCAATGAAAGCTGTCAGAGAAGGCCCAAAATTCAGCCATCGCATTGCTAATTATCCCAATGTTTCTGGAGAAGTCGGAAATCCAGCGGGCCTAGGGAGTCTCGGATTAAACGTCCCGCACCTGCTCATCCGGGAGTGTCGGAGATTAAACCTGTCAAAGGGGTGGGTTAGGTCATAAATAGTCTTACTCAAATCAACCCATTTATTGGCAAATTTGATTTATACTAAAGGGCATTGTTGACACCTAAATTTTGGCGACCCATTTAGACATTTAAAAAATTAGGGGTTAATTTTATCCCTGAAAAAAATAAAATCACATGGCATATAGTTTAGAACATTTTTGTTTATTTTATTGGACCAACGGCGAGTGCAACATTTTTCACATATTCCGTTCGAGATTCTTCACACATTTAGGCAATATACACAAAATGATATATTTTCAAGCAAAAAGGAAAATTTTGGATGGGATATTTGATAAATACAAAATGTAATATTACGCGGGTGCAACGATATATTCGGTGGTATTTTTGCATGAGCAAAATTAGAAAGTAAAATATACCACGAAGATCCAATTTTTTGGCTTATAAAAGGCACCGCGTACGGACAAAGTTGAAAAAGAGGCCACGCATTTGAGACATTCGGTCATATCGAAGGGAACAAATTCAGAGAGAAAAGCACGAGAGAAGGGGGTCCTTTCCGTCGGTAAAAAAAGCAAAGGGTGAAAAAGTGAGTGGAGAGAGGAAAAGTAGAAAAAAAGAGAAAAGAAAGAAAAGCCCCCCCTGCGCGACTGTTCATCTTCCCCCAGCAGGGCCTCGCCGCCCTCGTCGCCGTCGAACCCCGCCGTCGCCGTCGCCGATCTCCGTCCGCGAGCGCTCGAGCCGCGAGCCCCGACGACCGCGCCGCCCGACGCCGAGCCCTGAGCCTCGACGACACGCCGCCGCCGCTTCCGGCCCGCGCGACCCGCCGCCTCCGCCTCACCTCTCGCCTGCGCCGCAACAGAAGCCCCGACGCCGCGCCAATCCCCGCCGTTGCAACCTCCTCTGCGATCTGTCTCCGCCGTCCGATCCCAAGCCACCGGTGCAGACCTAGAGCCGCAAATGAGCCGAGATCCGGCCCGGAGTCCCTCCGCCCGCAAATCCGAGGTCCCCGACGACGAAGGCCCGAACCCGCTCGAGGCTTCCCTTTCGCCGGTGCGAGCCTCGTTGAAGACCCACATCCGACGCTGCCCTTGCTCTCGCCGCGACGCGCCCCGATCCGGTTCTTCCCACTGGACGCCGCGCCCAACAGCTCCGATCCGGGCGCCGGAGCTCCTCATCGCAGCCCACCGAGGCCTCCCGCCGTCCCCGCAGCGCCCGCCGGGCCCGTGATCCGAGCGCCCGACGCAGCCCCGCGACGCAGCCCGTGCCGCCCGACGCCACCTCCGCTCGCCTCCAGCCCGAGCAGACCCGCGACGCTCCCCTCGCTGCCTCGCTGCCGACACGCCGCTCCGAGCCTCGCCGGAACCCTAGCCGGTGATCCCCCCTCGCCGGGCCGGCCACAGCTTTGTTTTTCTTTTTCTTTTTAGAAAAAAAAAGAAAAACAAAAGAAAATTTAGGTATTTTCTTTATCTTATTTTTGTTTTATTATTTTTGCTATTTTATTTTATCTTTTTAGTGTAATTATTCCTTTAATGTGAAATTGAAATTCCATGATATGAAATTGCAACTAGTGATTGTCGTCCGATTTTCAAGCTCGAAATCCGACTCGCAATTACTTTAAAAATTGCCAATCCGATCTCCCGCTCGAGATCCGATTCGTGATTTATGTGAAATTGGCCAACCCGATCTCATTAGCGTAGTTTTAGGGTTTGCATGTTCAGATATGGTTCTAGTTCTTTTTTAATTTGATTGGAAATCAATATGGCTTGATTTGCTGTGGTGTTACTTAAATTAGTTTTCATATATATTTTAAAATAAGTGATTTTTGTTAGATGCCTAAAATATTTTTAGAATAAATCATCTCAATGATAGTATTTAGTTATGTCATATTGCTTAGGTCATAAATTATAATATTTTGTTAAATTAGGTTTTTGCATAATTTTCTATTAAATAAGTGAAAACAAAAAAAAAGAGAAATTGCGTGTTAATTAGAAACCAAATCTACAAATAAGTCATTTTTTCTATTTGAAAATATTTTCCATTGTGGTACCAAAGGGCATTAGAGAAATCTAGAAAAATATGGTTAAATTTTTACTTTACTTGGGTTTCTAAATATGAACTCATTTATAATATTTTTTTATTATTCTTGTTTTAAAATAAAATGGTATTTTAATTATTTTTATTTTTTAAAGCCCACGAAGCGTGTTGAGATTTTCCTCAGCCGTCTCTCCGCATTATTTTTTAAAATATAAATTTAATTTTTAATTTTTTGATCTTTTTTCCACCTCCCAATGACTTCTTCTTGGGTTCATCGCTCAAGACCGAAATCAGTTGTTCACTCTGATTGTCGTTCATTCTCTGATTTTTGGCCGCTAATCAGGCAAACCGAGTCTCAAATTCTTCAGCCAATGAGCTCGAGTCTTGCTAGATCGGTCTCGTGCCATGGATTGAAGAACAAGATGGTGTTTGTTACTGGAGAAATAAAAAGCCAACAGGAAGGAGAGGCCTTTGCCTTGCTAGATCGGGGAGCGCAAGCTTGTCCGATCTTGCCGACAAGCTCGAGCTTGTCCGATGTCGACAAGCTCAAGTCTCACCAATCATCGGCGGCGAGCTCCAGCTTTGCAGTCGATCACTGCTATCGCCATGCGGACCATCGGTTGAGAAAGATGGAAGAAGAAAGGAAAAAAAGGAAAGAAAAAGAAAAAGAAAAAGAAAAAATAAATATAAATAATAATTATAATTTCGATTTTTATAGAAAATATTTTTATAAGGCTAAAGAGGAAAAGAGAAAGTGTGATTCTTAAGTTGAAAATGGGTTTTAAATTCAACCTATTTATTTTAGGCTTTCAATTTTTAAACCCACTTAGGTAGTCTTTGTTGGTGACTAACAATATAACCTAGAGGGAGGTGAATAGGTTGGTTTCGAACTTTGATGATTTTTTGCGGAAATTAGCTAATCACTAAATAAAGATCAGCTTAACCTAATGTTCATGAAAACATTAACTAACTGTATGCCAATGTATGTAAATGGAATATAAACAGTGGGACACAGAGTCATAATGGTACGGCTTTATCCACAAGCCTACATCCACTCTTTAGACTAACAACCTTAAGACATATTGTATTCCACTAACAATATGCTTGGAAAGTTACAAATGGCTACATTGATCAATTACAAGATAGATACCACTATCTAGATTTAGTTGCTACTCTCACACTTGTAAACTTAATCTCTTATACAATTGTCAAACATCATGACTATCAAAACAGTATAATAGAGAGTTTATAGCTAAGAACAACCGGAGGTAAACTTTTTGATCTTATGTGCTGCACTCTTTTACGGTTCTCTGTGGTCTTCTCTTTTATGTTCTGTTTCAATACATCTATTGAAAATGAATTAGAGAAGTAGATAGTTGTTAAGGAGTCTCAATTGAGTTGCTATTTAGGGAAGGTACTACCTATACAATTTCTATCCTTAAACCTTTGTAGACTAACTAAAAATGGCAGCTACTACTGTTTTTTCACTATAGTCTCTAACTAACCTATCAGACGACCTAACTACTCGACGGCATACTTTATCCAAATTCTGCTGCTATGCAAATCCCAGTCTTTCAAGGGCTACTTAGCTAACCCAATGAACATCATCAAATATACTTGGTTGTTGCATCACGATTGATCTAATCTTTACAGATTCGACAAAAACATCATCAACAATTGATCTTTTAGGTTAACTAATGCTGTTTATCATAACATAATATTTGCCAACTTCTTTCCAACGAATCACACCATGGATGTTGCATGGTCATTTGGTCCAAACATTTGCATACATTATAGTAAATAATATATTGAGAATAGTTTGGACATCATTAAAATCACTTGAAGATGTTTTCTCCAACAATCTCTATCCTTTTTATGATGACAAAACTATCCCGCAGATATAAAAGAGTGATATATATTATTTGAAAGAATTTAAATAATTTAAAATAGGATCTCCTCAGGATATTTTGCAGTAATGCTTTAGAGATGTGAACTCAAGTGATCTTTAGTGAGATAGAGCATGGTTGCATGAAAGATATTCTGCCCAGAGTGTGCCATCAAGTATTGTTGGAATTCATAGTATAACAGGTGAACACTCTCCCTGTTTTGATGATACACTCGCATGCTCCCCCTGTTTTGATGAGTTGTTCAATTCCAGATGACTATAGTATATATGCAAACATTATGAGAAGGTATCAGTAAATTTGCAAACATTGTCAGGAGCAAATGTTATGAGCATATAAGCAATTTGCAAACATTATCAGTAGCAACTATTAGTAGCAAATGTTATGATCATATAAGTTGCAAATATTGTCTGTAACAAATGTTAGTAGCAACTGTTATGAGCATGTTTCACATCAAGTAACTCTCCCCCTTTTTGTCATCATGTGAAAAGATAGAAAGATCAGTTTCATTGATGGCAAAAGATAGGTCGATATAAGAAAATAGAGCTAAGCAGCAAATAATGAGAATTGAAATAGCAAGAGCAAAACATGAGCACATAATGTTTTGAGCATGTTTAGGTCCAAGGGCATTTGTGCTGTTGGGATGACGTGGGTGTTTCAAGTTCGGCGGTCTCTGAGTCTGGGCGTATTGGGTTATAGCAATCCAAGCTAAGAAGAGTACGCTCCATCTCACCATGTATCAAGTTAGAGACAGAAGGGTAGTTTTGATTTCTTTGATATCTACTTAAAGTTGATTAAGGCTAGTAGGAGAGGCAAGTATGCCCATAGTAGGTGAAGGTTATTTTTCTAGTCTAGCGAGATGAGGGGGCCCTGGAAGGTGCCGGTGCCTTAACAAACTTGCGCTTTTCTGGTTCAAAAAGTTCAGCAAGTCTTTCTTGGAGGTTTGCTACAGTTCTGTCATGGTCTCCGTGACCAATGGGGATGATTTCTCTTCGATGATGGACCCATCCTTCTGGTGTCTTTTTGAGCATCATTTTGTCTAGGATTTTCTTCTTGATTTCCACATTTGACATGACAATTGGTGGTACTTTAGAGTAGTCAATCTTGAAATACTTGAAGATGCATGTGACCAAAGCACCACAAGATAGTTTTCCTATCTTTCTCTTGGCCATGTGATACATGTGGATAAAGATCTTGTGGGGGAAGGAAAACTCATCAAACTTGTTGAAAATGGCCAAGATGACTCTTACATTATAACAAGAGACGTCATTTGTAGAAGATGTTTTTGAACTGAAACATTGAGTGAGGATTTTTAAATGAAATTCATTTTGAGAGGGAGAAGGCTCAACAATATAATTTTCTTGGAACTGCGAGAAAAGTTTAGAGTTTCTAAAATAAAGTTGTAAGCCTTATCAGGCTCTACTGAAATGTGTTTGAAAAGTTGTATTCGGTTTGGATGACTTCGGTCAGTTCATCTAATGTCACAATGTAATTCTGACCACGAAATACCTAGTCGTCGTCATCATCTCAACAATTGTCTCCCATGACAATTGTAAGCCTTATTAGGCTCAACAATTGTAAGCCTTATCAGGCTCAACAATAGGTTTGAAGTTTTGAAATACCCAGTCATCATCATCATCTCAACACTTGTCTCCCGTGACTTTTTAACTTTCCTTCATAGCTTCACTTCCTTCACGTTGTGAGATGATCGGTTCAGGAATGACTACAGGTTCTTTAATGACTTATTTGCCTTTGTCCTTAGCAACGACGGGTTTAGAGGTGCCTTCTTCTTTGGTCGAAGATTTTTAAGGTAAGGGTTGAGAGAGTTGAGCAATTGAATGTGATGGTTCAATAGTTGGCTTTTCTTGAGCTGTTAATGCTTGTTCAATTTGCAGGGCTTGTGAGCTTGTGGCTTTGAACTTTGGTAGCTTCTTTAGTTCTGATCCATGGGTTTCCATGAGAGCGGCTAAACCTTTTAGCAAGTCTCTTGGAAGAGATTGAGTAAGAGTTGATGGTGATGGAGCAGCTGTGATCAGTGATGCCATAGGTGGTACAGTGCCTGTATCTTTTTTTATTGGTAGTCATGATTCTAGTGTTTTCCCTATAGGTGTTCTCTTGTCTGTTGTTGTGGGTAGTAGGGTGCTAGCCGTAGTTGATCCACCAGCTTGAGCCACACTTTGACTTTCACTGGCTTCAAGTGATCCTTCTTGCTAGGTAGCTTCCTCTTTAGAAGTTTTGAATGCTCAGTCAGTGGTATAGGAGGATTTCCTTACAACCTTAGATGTAGGGCAAACTTTGGGTGTCATGGTTTTGAGTGTAAAGAGAATATGTGTAGAGGAGCAAGATTTTTGAGTAGATAGTGTAGGAGAGAATATGAGAGAGTATGAGCTGTGTGAGTAAGAATGTGAATACTATCTCTCTATAAATTAAAGTAGTGAATTTTATGGAGAGAAAGTTAGCCTTTGTTTTTCAATAGTAACTTTCTTATTCGTAATTATTTTGTACTCAATTTTAATAATTTAAACAAGTAGTAAAATTATGCTTATATATTATGTTGAAACAATCATAACAACCCTAAATATATTGTATAGGTAGTCAAAATGGTATCAATGTAATATTGTAATGGTAACTTTTTTGAAATAAGATAGTAGGCTTGTCCAGTGACTTTGATAGAAAGGAAATATTACCTAGAGGATGTTATTTCATTGCATTGCATATTTCTGGTTCACTATGAATATATTCGAAGGTTGGCTTGTCCAGTGACTTTGTGAAAATGTCTGCTAGCCGCTGTTTTAATTCTACAAATTATATGCAAATATCACTATTGTTAACAAGATCCCTAATGCAGTGATGTATTATCTCAATATACTTCTCTCTTGATTGTAGGATTTGATTCTTGGTGAGATTTATAACACTAATGTTGTCACATATAATAGGAATACATTCCCCATCTTGTCCGAGATCATCGAGTTGTTAATTCATCCAAATAAGTTGTGCACAACAACTTTCGAGAGCAATGTATTTAGCCTCTGTAGTTGAAAAAGTGACTGAGTTTTATTTCTTTGAGAATCAAGAGATCAACATACTACCTAGCAGTTGGCAAGTACGTGATGTACTCTTTCTATCTACGTTACAACCTGCAAATTCAGCATTTGAGTATCCAAACAACATAAAATCTGTATTTTTAATATACCACATCTCTAATTTTGAAGATGATCTAATCTATCAAATAATTCACTTAAAGGTGAATAAGTGAGATTCTTTTAGATCAGATTGAAAGTTAACACACAAATAAGTACTGAATAAAATATCATGTCTAGAAGTTGTTAGGTGCAGTAATGACCTTATCATACTTCTATATAGCTTGGAATCAATGGACTTACCTTTCTTGTCTTTATCTAATTTGATGGAACATGATATGAGTGTCTCAATTTTCTTGCATCCTTTTAGACCGAACTTCTTTGCAATTTCCTTTGCATATTTCTTGATATATGAAGGTGCTTTCAGGAGTTTGCTTGATTTCAAGTCCTAGAAAGAAGTTTAGTTCTCTAATTAAGCTCTCTAACAATTATATCATCAACATATATTTGAACAATAAGCAAGTCTTTACCTTTCCTTTTGATAAAAAGAGTGATGTCTACCTTTCTCAAATTCATGATTTGTCAAGAAGTTAGTTAATCTTTCATACCATGCTGTAGGTGCTTGTTTCAGTCCATAGAGCGCCTTATTGAGACGATATATATCATTAGATTTTCTTGATTCTTCAAAATATAGAGGTTTCTCAACATATACTTTTTCTTCGATATCGCCATTTAGAAATGCACTTTTGAAATCCATTTCATATAGTATAAAATTATGAGAACATGCATAAGCCAATAATAGACGTATAGTTTCTAATTTAGCAACAAGAGCATAAGTTTCATTAAAATTAACGCATTCTTCTTGTATAAATCATTTAACAACTAATCTTGCTTTGTTGCAAACAACATTACCTACTTCATCAAGTTTGTTTCAGAATACTCATTATCCTATTATTATATGATTTTTGAGTCTCGCAACTAATTCCTATACATTGTTGACTTTAAATTGATGTAATCTCTATTGCATAGCTTCAATCCAATTCCCATCCTTGAAAGCATCTTCCACTTCTTCAGGCTCAAATTGGGATATGAGAGCCAAGGAATTTAACATGCTTTTGAGAGATGACTAATTTTGATTCATTCATCCACCTTTCCTATAATTTGTTCCTTAGAATGTTTAGACTTGAATCCCTAATCCTTGAAAGATTATCCTTGATTTGAAAGATCGACTGATGGTTGTGGTTGCTACTGTTTATAAGTGACTGGTGTAGATATTTATATGATATTTTTGCAGTCATTAGTTCTTTTAATTCATCCTTGAACTTCACATTTATGGATTCTTTTACTACCTATGAATCTTTGTTGAAGACTCAATAGGCTTTACTTGTAATTGAGTAACCAAGAAAAATACCTTCACTAGAAAAATACCTTCACTAGCTTCTACATTAGACTTCTAAATGTTATCATTTGTATTCTTGAGAATGAAACATTTGCATTTGAATACATGCAGGTAATGCAGAGTAGGCTTTGTTCCTTTGAAGATTTCATACGGAGTCTTTTCTACCATAGGTCTCAATAGTACTCTATTGAGTGTGTAGCATGCGGTGGCAATAGGTTCTACACAGAAGTAAGTAGGTACACCATTTTCGATCATCATGGCTTTGGCCATTGTTGCGACCTGATCTCTCTAACACCCGACCCTCAGGAAGAGGAAAATAGGGGAAGGTCAAATATAGGGTACTTAACCATTGGAGTTCCCTCACGGTTCTTATCCACGGAGGCGTTATCACCTCACCTTCTGGGCGACCCTCTTGTGAGTTCTCTCACACATGATTGCAAGCTCTCCCAAACTTGTACCTCACATAACAGCGAAGTGTCATGATTCACACCCACATGGGCGATACATCTCAAGAGAAGAGGTCGGATATGGATATTGATTTCGGGGTATCTTTACCACAATAGCCCTCTCAATAGTATGCTTCGTCCATGAGAATGACATCACTTCATCCTTTGGGGTTCTGTCACGTTAAGTATGCTAAATTGTGGTGAGCTATATCAAAACCCATACCTCTAGTGACGGGTTTAATTATTCGGTCCAGTTTTTAGACAACTTAGAAACAAGACTAGAGTCGGCACTAGCCTCTTTTTTGGAGGGTCGGCTAGAAAATCCAATCGAGAGTTGGGAGTAGTCTCTCAATTCCTACACAATTAGATATCTAGGTTTGGGAACTTAAGTTACGCTAATATTTCTATTAACGCTCTGTTGGTATCTAACAATGTTGTGTTACCAAAGGTGTCCATGCATTTCTTTTTACTTTTTTGGGATCATTTTACCCTAAGTTTGACGATCATGTGTGGATAGTCATTTTCATGCCCTTTCTATTTCTAGGAAATATAGAAGAAAGCAATCAATTGTGTTGAAAGTACAAAACGGTAAGTAAACAATCAAGGAAAGTTGTAAATCTCTCATTCAATCCTAAGAAATATGAAAATTAAAAAAGATAAGTGAAGAGGAAAAACCCATAACTCATCAAATGTTTATATGAGTAGGAAGAACTCGAGATATATGTTAGGGATGAATTGTACAAAATAACAGTCAAAATGGACATCGACCCTCCATTGGCATCATGCCCTATCCATCTTCGGGATCCCAATCTAAACCTAGTCCAAAAATTATGACTAAGGGGCATACCATAGAAAGAAACAAACACACACATCAAGACAACCAAAAGCATAACAAAGATCAATATCACATGACCAAGCAAAACAAGTTTTGAGATAAATCAAATTTAGGCCTCAGGGTCAGCCTTTGCCATTCATGCATAGGTCATTTTAGACACTCACCCAATTCATTTTTCCATGACTTATAGCTATTATTGACTATTTGTGTTCTTGCATGACCAATAATGCTTGTAAATTTTTAAGATGGCATTCTATGTGATCCTTAAGATTTTCCCTTGGTACTATGCATTGCCCCTAACATACATCTAGAATTCACATGCGTTGTGGGAATCAAACATGCATGCAAGCATTTTGTGTCTTATTTCCCAATTAATCAACTAAGATGAGTGAACCATTAGTAGGTTACTTATTACTAAGGCACGCGCCAATCATGAATACAAACATTTCTAACAAATGGTGTGATTATATGCATGATGGGGTACATGTGATGTTTCAAAATTTGGTTTTGAAATCATCGAGAAAGTTTTTTTAAGATAAGGTGATGTCTTGGCTATGGAACATATTTAATTGCCAAGGCTAGTCCGATGCTCACATAAATACACTCACAGGCGTTGCAGACATTTTGAATAAGGTCCAAACCATGACTTCCACAATGTCAAATCAAGTATTAAAAGGAATTTAAAAACATTTTAGACTAGGCAAAATCTAGGCTATGAAAAGTATTCAATTGCTAAAACTAGCCTGGGGCTCGCATAAATAAACTTGTAGGCATCACAGGCATTTTGAATACGGTCCAAATTGTGATTTTCCTAAGTCAAATCAATTATTGAGAAGAATGTTTACAAGATTCACTTTTTGAAACATTACATGTACCAAAGTGGTTTCCAGATGCTATTTGGAAAATCCATTTATTGAAAACCATTTATTGAAAACCATTTGACAATGAATCTCAAAAGATTTGAAATCAACTTTCATGAAGATAATATGCCTTAATATCATGCACAAACTAATCTAAAAGATTTAACTAAACGATCACAAGAAGAAGTTCATATTAGGAAATTTCAGACCAAGTACAACATGTTAGCAAAATTGGGTAATACCCATTGATGCTTTGGCTATGAGAAAATTACCTAAAATTCACAACATAATATAGAATAATTTCTGTGAAGAAATTAAAAAAAAAAACTAAGCATGATTTTATAAAAATCAGACAATAAGCAACAATGCATCAGGAAATTGTCAAAACAACAAAACACTCAGTCATTACTATCAAGATTTAACCTACCAAATGAAGTCTAAAAATTATGAAATTTTGTCACAACATAGCCAACTTGGTAACAAACTAACTTTATTAAGGGCCAAACTCGAAAATCCCTATTGGAAAATTGGTACAAAAATGGTAAAGGTCTGCCTAAATAGGGGTAAAAACGGGGGTCCAAATTTAACCTTAAGTCTAAATTCTAGTCTAGATAAGAAAATATGGAAAATAGCCCTAACGACGAGTAATTTGCATGAAATCAATGGCATTTGAAAAGTTCTAGGTGTGCTTTATAGCTTCCTAAAAGAGCTCAAGTCCAATCAAGGTCAACTTGGTGCTCTAAGACCAAGGTTTCTAAAAGTGTGCATATCAACTATTAAAAACCAGAACTTAGACACGCATTATTGAACCAAATAATCATTCATGCAATGCACAAAGGCATGAAAAATCACACATGACTAAGAATCGGATGTGACAAGCAATTAGGGTAATAATCTAATCCTAAGTCAGCATGCGAAAATTCCATACGATTTAATGCCAGCATAAAATGATTTATGATTTATAATGACATGCTTGGAAGTTCCTAAGTGCAACAAGCATTATTGTAACATGAATTTCATATATGAAATGGCATTTAATTATGGTGAACGTATGCACACAAAGTTTTCTATGTGTAGTTCTAATGTCAAGAAGGCGCTAATGTGAAGTTTGATCTTTAAGAGATCCAAATAAGCATGTAACAGTATACATATGATAAGGTCCCAATCCTATAACGATAGCTAAGAGTGTGTCTTATTTCGACCACTTAAGGATATACATAAATCCAACAAAAGATGTACCATATAGAATGATGGACGACAATCATTTTTTGTTAATGATTTAAAACCTAATTGTAACCATACGGATGATGACGAAAATGACAATACAGATGCGCATTCTTATCTTTCCTAATTATAGCAACACCCATGCACATTTAGACATACAATTGACATACCGAATGATATAAAAAACATGCAAATCTTACATCAATATAAAGTATATGACATGTATTTCATTCTTCATGAAGGTTTAAGGTCAAACAAACTCAATTTCATACTAAAATTTACCTAAGTTTACATCGGATCAATGCAGGGGTGGATAAACACATGTTCAGATCCAAGAGGTTTTGACCCACCTAAACACGTCCAATTATTATTATTATTTTTTAAATAACAAGACATTTCCAAGACAATGAGTAACAAGTTTCATGAAGAGAATTTCATCAAAAAATCGTCATAGAAAATAGGGGAAAAAAAAACAAAAAACTGAGGCGTGCTAAGGACTGTACCTAAAGAGCACCAAGAATCTGTAGAAATTGAGCAAATTATGACATGATTTCGGGGCCAAATATCCACTGTTCGGGCCATGCAACCTATCAATTCAAGCTCTCGGAGTTTTTTTTTTTTTTTTTTTTATGTCTAGAAGGGCTCGAGCCAAAATAAGGCCATCTAAGGCCTTGTTTAAACCAAAACAACGAGCATCCCATGGAAACACGAAATTTGTGGATTTACACTAATCATGTTCAAACAAACTCAAGTTCGTCTTCAATGAACAACCAATCACAGTAGATCATTCAACATCATTATCAATACTAGATCTAAGCATATTTCATGGATCTAGGCTTGAATCCTAATCCCAATCGGTTAAGCTGATCTCACCTCATTGGATTCGAGATTAAAGAGGTTTACTTTTGTGTTTTTCATCAAATCTAGACGCAATCGGACGAAATGGACTTCGTCGGAAGGCGATCAGAGCTTCAAGGATGTTGATCGGATCACCAAAGGGCCAGCTTGGCACGACTGGACCGCTGTTTTAGCTTGCAATAGAAACAAGAACCGGTCCATGCTTGGATGGGTTGTAAGATCGCTGAGGCTAAATTGGACCATTGGCACTCCCCCGGTGACTGATTGGCTAAGCTTTAACCACGATCTAGTTGAGGATGGGCCTGGAAATAGATTGGAAGTGGCCGATTTACTTCAAGATGGTAGCTGGTCGTCAATTTGGAGTTGCAACAGAACCAGTCCCGCCTGGACTAGTTAAGGATCACCGATTTAAGACCTGGCCACTGGAGGAGTTCCGGTGGCTTTTCTGCCAATCCTCGACCACAGCAAGGTCGGGGGATCCCTTAAAGACTGATCAGCAGTAATCAGGACCTCTTGGAACCACCGATAATCACTGGTTCAGCTGGTGGACAAGATTAGTCCAAACCGGATCGGTTTCTAGACCGCTGGTGAAGATCAAGCCGTCGATAGACCTCTGGTTGCTGTTCTGTTAAGCGCCAGCCACTAGGATGTTGAGGACAAACTAAGGAAAGTGATGGACCTTGGTACTTGGTTGGGCAGGGGCTCGGCGATCGGCAACGAGTGGGCCAAAAGTGAGGGACAGTAAGGCAGTTTTGGCCCGGGGGGGAGAGAATTTTCTAGTTTTTGATATGTGGATTTACACAAATGAGCCACCTTTTGCATTTTGGAGGGAAAATTGTATTTGTATCATCGTCAAATTGATCGATCTCGGTCGTCGCTTGATCCAACAGTCGAACTCCTACTCTCGGGGACAAAACATAGTTTTGAAAGTTAAATTATCATCTAGAGGTGTCATGAATCAATTGGATGGGCCCGATTTGCAAAAATTTGAGCCAAAATCGAGAATTACACCAAGGGCGTGAATGATAATCATTCTAGCTAGAAATTGATTTTTGGAAGAGAAATAGATTTTTTTTTTAATTTTTATTTCTAGATGAGTTTCTAAGCAAAAATACGCATTTGATAACGACATAAATTTTCTCCCTTTTCGATGATCGGTGGATCTACGACACAACCAGCGGACGCAACGACTGGCGAACGACGGTAGCAAACAATCGACAATCGACGGCAACGGTTGATGACCGATGTTGGGGCTGGTGACTGGCGGCGATGGCCGGCAGTTAGGAGTGGCGACAAGGGATGGTGAACGGTGGGCGATGATCGCCAATGGCGATGGGCGATCGGTAACCAATGGTGGCCAATGGGGGTGTGGAAGTAAAATTGGCACAATGAGGATCCTAGATCCGATCATTGGAGGTCCCAGACCGGGCTTCCAGGCCAAACCGGCCACCCTACCAATAGCCAGGTTGGATTAGTCAAATCGATTCGCATCGGTTTAACTAGTTCTTGACCGGTTTTGGCTAGTACACATACTTGTGGGCCTTATGGGTTCAAAATTTATGCAACTCAATCCCTTAAAGACTAAATTGAAGAGAAAATTTATTCGATTTGAGAGGAAATTACCCAATTTCAATTCAATTAAGTCAATTAAACTTCATAAATATGATCTATGGATCATCTATTGACTTAATTAAGCAATTATTGTGAAAAATAATGGACCAAAACCATGTATACTTAAGATTGAGGTTAAAGGGTTAAAATAACCAATTTGGCAATTCATTAGCCAAGATTACAAATTAATTGAAATTAAGCCCAATTAATATTGCAATTGCCCTATCTAACTAATTACCCATATGTATAAGATTACCTATTGTATTCAAATTGACTTTGAATTGGAGTGCTGAAACTTAGGCAAAAATGAATCGGGGTCTAATATTAAAATTGGATCTAAATTCATATGATTGAACCTTAGTCTTGAATGGGTCAACTCAAATTTTTCAATTGAAGCTCAATAGCTCCATTTTCTTACCTTCAAGAAAATGCAATTCCACTAATCGGGAAGTTCTAATGCAAATTTCTCGAAATCGACGATAGATTTGGACTTATCTTAAGAAAATGAATGGAAAACAATAATCCATTCGTAAGTCATGAAAGATCTATTTTGACACCTAATTAGGAGTTAAAATGACAAATTGTCTTATAATATGGTAATTCGCGAAATTGAGAGTTCCTAAATCAAATGTTGAATAATGAACTACACCTAATTATAGCTAAAACAAAAGAAATTTTATTTTTGGTCGATTTAGAACCTAAAACTAAAAATTTGAAAAACAAGTTTTTTAATTGAATTTTACGCAATTTTCACCGTAGTTGACTTTTGCTCAAAAGATTGCACAAAAAATTCAATTTGAAAGTCAACCATTTGACTTTCATGTTTTTCTTGAAAACGAGTTGTAAATTGCTTAAAAACAATAATGCAAAAGAAAGAAATAAAAAATGAAAATTTTAAATTGAGAAATGGGCTCTGTCGCAATCATAATCCTAAATCTCGATTTTTTTTTTTTTACCTTTTCGACATATCGACAAAAATCAGGTGTTAGCAGCCATTTCTTGAAGTGATCAATTTTTTCTTTCTACTACTGATTTTGTTGAAAAGTATAGGCAATTGAGAAGTTGTGTTCTACTCTATTTTCATACAATACTCAGCAAAATTTTGATTGTTAAATTCTCCTTCATAATCAGTTTTGATGGCAGTGATGTTGTATCCTTTTTCATTTTGAACTCATCAAACAAATTTTCAAAAGAATGAAATGCCTCATTTTTATGTGATAAGAACATTACCCATGTAAATATTGAGAAATCATCAACTACTACAAGACAATATTTCCTTCCTCTTAGATTAGTTGTTCAAGTTGGTCCGAATAGGTCTATGTGCAACAGCTACAAAGATATATTAATTGCAATAATGTTTATAGATTTGAGGGAGTTTCTTACCTATTTTCCCAATGTGCTTGGATTATAGCAATCGCATTTGCTATAATTGATATTTGGTAAACCATGAACAAGATCTTTAGAGGATATTTTATGAATTTGCTCAACATTGATATGACCTAGTTTCTTGTGCCATAGATCACTCTTCCTTGATGGATATTAGACAGTACAATTCTTCAAACTTGATATCAAGTAAATAGATATTACCATACCTATTCCCATTGAATGTTTGTGATTTATTCTTATTGATGCCAATATACTTACCTTTTTCAAATTTTATTTTGTATCCTTTATTACAGAGTTAGCTAATGCTTGGAAGATTTTGCTTTAACCCTTGGACAAGTGAGACATCTTCAATAACTAGATTTCCCAACATGATGTTTCCTTTCCTGATGATTCTTCCTTTGTCGTTCCTCCAAAAGTGATTGTGCCTCCATGTTGTGAGTGTTACAAATTTGCTGTTGTCTCCAGTCATGAGTCTAGATCACTCATTGTCCAAGTACTAGTTGTTTTTCTTTAAGATTACCTGAAATCAAAGAAAATCTCACTTTTTTTAGTACCCACATAAGTTTGGGTCCTTTTGGTTAGGTCTCGATTTAGGGTCAAGAGGCCAGTTAATCTTCCTGAATCTCTTTTACTATTTTGAACAATTCATTTTGAAATGATCATATCCTTCATAGTTTGAGCATTTGGTAAATTTCTTACTAGTGGCTCTAGCGAATTGTTTATCAAAATGGTACTTGTAAAAGTTTACAAGAGATTTGTGTTTTGATCTATCTTTTGTGCTTGGAAAAAGGATTCCTCTTTTTCATTTCCATCACATCCTAGACCATTTTTGTTGTAGTGGGAATTTGAATTGAGAGAATGTGTTGTAACGTTTTTTTTTTGAACCAAGAAAAATTTGGTGCTGATTTTTGAAATCTCATCCTTAACATCCTCATTTTCGACTTGCAGAAGCTTTACCTCATTTATTTGAAGGTCAAGCTCTAACTTTAGCTTGTCGATGAGAGTTTTACCAATGAGTTTTTCAGTAGTAAGATCATGAACCTCTTTTTTTAAAGTAGACAATTCTTTTTAAAGCCTTTTGATGTTCCTCCAACATTTCTCTTAGAAAATCTTATAATTCACATAAGATAGTTCAGAATCTTTTACATGATCTTCTTCTCATTCTGAGTTAACCATAAGGCAAAAGATTTTTGACTTCAGTTCCTTCCAAGTCAGTTCAAATAATACATACCGACAATTATATCACTCAATCAAATCAATCGACCCAGCCGATTACATGTCATGACGACCATCTCTTGGTTGGCCCATTCAATACTATCTATGAATCTGATCAAAATCCAAGATTCATCAATCAAAGTGAAATATAGACAGTACTATCCTATCTCCATATGACATTTAGAGCCATTGAGCGGGTATGCATAACGTTCTATCTCTGAAACGACATATAGAGTTATCGAGCCGTTATAACATACCTGTGCATAACATTCTATCTCCAAGACGATATATAGAGTCATCGAGCCGTTATAACACACCGTTCTTTCTCAAGATGACATATAGGGTCATCGAGCTGTTGAATCATACCGTCCTATCTCCAAGATGACAGATAGAGTCACCGAGCCGGTATATAAGCAATTCTCTCTCAAGATGACATATCGAGTCATCGAGCTAATAAGTCATACCGTCCTATCTCCAAGATGACATATGGAGTCACCGAGTCAGTATACAAGCAAGTCCTTCTCAATATGACAGGAGAGTCATCGAGCTATAATAGTATAACGTCAATTCTCTAAGATGATATACAAATCATCGAGCCATTATAATATTTTGTTCCGAAGATACAATCAATTTTACATTTTTTATCATACTTGATAAAAATACACATGTGTAGGTATACGATTGGCCTTAGCCAAAATATAAGGTTTTCACTTTGAACCTCCCACTATTTTTAGTAGTCCAAAAATAGATTTTGACGTTGTAGACCGTTGCCCGGTAATTTTCCACTTAATTACCTAAATTATCCATTTTTAGAAATTAAAACCCACAAACACCAATCACAAGTAAATTGGCACAATCAAGTACTCAAGCAAATAAACAAAGAGCACCACGGTTTAAAGCAAAGACCGTTTCACCGTGACAACGGCGCGACGGTGGCCAAAATCTGAATTTTCGGCGGCGTCGACGGACACTCGAACCGGGCCCAAAGGCCTTTCAAGCCCACAAAAATTTCTGGGCTTAGACTTCAGGCTTGTGCTTAGCTGCAGGTTGGGCCTGCTTTGCGAGCCCAAGATGGGTTGACTTCAAGACTGAAAATGGGCTGCAACTTAAATGGACAAAGCTGAAGCGGGCTTCAAAAACTGGGCTGTCGACTTGAACATCCACGTGGGCTGAACTTTGAAGATGGGCTGGCTTCTTAGGCTTAAAGGAGCTGCTTGAATTGGTGTCGGGCTGGACCAAATTGCTGGAGCGAAGATGGGAGTTTTTGGGGAAGCTACTTTGCTGGCAATGGAGGAGAGGGCAAGCTGGTTGCTTGTCGGGTTGAAGACACAAAGAGACGGACGGAGATGGTGGCTAGATGAAGAAATCGTGGCTTTAGTGGGCTTGGTTTGTGGAGATGGGCTGTCTTCGGTCAACGGCAGGGATTTTGCTCGAGGAAGGTGGACTCCTCTCGGGGACACCCGGCGGCAACAAAGCGAAGCTACTTCGTGGAGGCTTCGGTCAACAAATCGAAGTTTGTTGCTAGGAATTGACCGCGGAGGGGGACAAAACGTGGTGGATGAGCAGGCCGCACGAAGGAGAAATATGCGAGGACGAAATGAAAGCGGGACAGAGGAGAAATTGCTCGAGTGAAGAAGAAGATGCGAAGAGGATGGGGTTGTGGGGGACCGTGCCCGAGAAGCGGGATAAGTACACTAATGGTGCCATAAGTTGTGTATGGCGCTCACTTTGGTGCCAAAAGTTTCCGCCGGATCACTTAAGTGCCAAATCGGAGAAAAAACGATTACTTTGGTGCCACCGCGAGAAATTCCGGCCAAAATGATTACGTGGCTTTATATTTTTTAAAAATTCAATAAACCCTTTAAACGACGTCGTTTTTTGTCATACTTAAGAAAACGACGTCGTTTTGCCATCCTATGTGGATGGCTTAGAAAACGACGCCATATTGCTCATTTGTAATTGAAATTATGGTTTTTTTTTGTTCATCCTAGCCGACCAAGCTGCTCAGCCACCGTCACTCGGCCACCATCGCTCGGCCACCGTGCTCGGCCACCGTCGCTCGACCACCATGCTCGGCAACCGTCGCTCGGCCAAGAAGTGATGGGAAAATAGGAGGCGAGGGCGGAGGAAGAGAAGAAAGAAGGGGGATTGAAGGTGCAGAGAGAGAGAAGACGAGGAGTGCGAGGGAAACAAGGAGGGCGCAGATGGAGATGGTGGATTGGGCTCTGTTCAAAGAGTGGTTGGTGCTGATGTTGTTCTTTGAGGAAGAAGACGCCGCCGCCATGGCTTCTCTCTCTCTGTTGGTGTTGTTCTTCGGGGAAGAAGACGACATCGCCATGGCTTCTCTCTCTCTCTACTAGTGTTGTTCTTCGAGAAGAAGATGATGCTGCCATGGCCTCTCTGGCTCGCTGGTGTTGTTCTTCAGGGAAGAAGACAACGCTGCCGCCATGGCCTCTCTCTCTCTCTCTCTCTCTCTCTCTCTCTCTCTCAATTTGGGGATTTAGGGTTTCGACTTGGGGTTTAAGACGCCAAACGACGTCGTTTGGTGGTTTACTTGCTGGACGGACTCTCCGACGAGCCACATCGTGTAAGAAATTAATAAAAAAGGCCACGTTGAATTTCCGGCGGTTGGATCGGTGTTGGCACCAAAGTGAGCGTTTTTCAAATTTTTTTGGCATTTAAGTGATCCGACGAAAAGTTTTGGCACCAAAGTGAGCGCCATACACAACTTATGGCACCATTAGTGTACTTATCCCTATTTAAAGAAAGAAAAGGGAAGAAAGGTCAAGGAAAATCATCAAAACATTAATTGTTTGGTCCCCCCAAAGTCCTCAAGCTTATCACCTTGTCCCCTAATTGTGACGGCCTAAGCGCGGGGGTGCGTCTCCTGTCCCACATCGCTTAGGGGGGAGTCCTAGGGTTAGTTTATAAGGCTTAGGTCCCTCTAATCTGTGTGACGCATTTCACGTATGCTTTTGCTGCGCTAAAAACAAACCCGTGAGAAGGAGGTTGCTGCGTGCGTGCCTCCAAAGCGAACAATATTAAGGTTGTGCATGCCTCAAAGCATAATATTGGTCAGGGGGAAGGTGGCCAAGGCCAAGGCTTTATCCCATATGACACGTTTAAAGCCGTGAGAACTCAGTCCAAAGCAAAGTGGAAAATATTACATAGTGGGGCCTCGGGTCGTTTATGAATGGTATCGAGCGACTCTCGACCGTGTGTGGGGCCACAGCGAGGACGCCGTGCTCCCAAGGGGGAGGTCCAAGCGCGGGGTGCGTCTCCTATCCCACATCGCTTAGGAGAGTTCTCGCCAGTTTATAAGGCTTAGTCCATCTAATTTGTGTGACGCGTTTCACGTACGCTCCGTTGCGCTGAAAACGAACCCGTGAGGAGGAGGTTGCTGCGTGCATGCCTCCGGCTTTACAATATTGGGTTTGGGGAAGGTGGGCGAGGGCCGAGGCCTTTACCTTAGACGACGCGTTTAAAGCCGTGGGGACTCGGTGTCCAAAAGGCATAATATTACACAAGAGGCCCGGTTGTTACACTAATACTTTCTTTATTGGATAATGCCACAATTTATCCAAATTGATACCAAAATACAGCCCTTAGTCCAAGCTCCGAATTCCCTCAACTTTGGGTTCAATTTCTTCACTTAATTCCCCAAATTAAGGTCCAATTTCAACGAAGAAAATCCCGTACAATACCTATAAGTCCTCAACACTCAAAGGCTTAGCTTAAAAGTCCAAATTTCCTTTAATTTGGTCAATCCGAATTTCCGCTATTTTTCCGCAATGTTTGAATCGATTTTCCGTAAAAATCTCGTAATCTCCGAAAATTCTTTGGAGGATGAGTCGGCATTTCCTAAAATAGATCGTGACATGACAGGACTTTCAATTTCTGAAATCGGGTTCAAATTCACGCAATTTCAATTCGACGCGTTTTAGCGTGACCTAGGCTATCGAGTAGCTTTCTAACTTTTAGTGCAATTGACCAGTAATCGATTTTCTTCGAGCCACAAGTGAACTTCTTCGACACATTGGCGACTCTCGGTTGTTGTGACAATCTTGAGATTTCAAATACGGACACATGGTACCAAAATGATAAAAAATCAAACTAGTGTCGATCAATGAGAATTTTGCAATTTAGTGGGATCACTCATGTTTAACCACTCATCTCGCCGAACCAACCTATCTCTGATATCTAATCGATTTACATCTCGTGCCGTAATGATCTCGACGCATGAACACGGGTCGAATAGCTGATTCCTAATCGAATTTTCAAGTCTATTTGCCTTAAAATCCTTAATGACTTCTCTAGATAGTCTAGTTATCTCACGAGTGATCGCTCCGAGAACAACACTATAGGTGCATCAATGAAATGCCCGATTATTCAATTGAAAGCATAAACGAAAATCTAGGATGTCACTGATTTGCTTCTTTTCATCACTTGACTTACAATCGGTGTCACTCTATATTCAACTTTGAGTGCCTCTTCGATAGGTGGACACTCTAGTTTTATATGCCCTGGTTTTCTGCATTTACAACACATGATGTCCTTACCTTTGATTCTTCTTTTTCTTGTAAGACTTTTTGTTGCCAGGATATCTAGATGATCTTTTCCCTTTATAGTTTCCTTCTTCCTCATGAAGTTTTAAAACTTATTCGTTAATAATCCCCTATCTTCATCACTTTCTTCTTCATTAAAGGATATTTCTCCACTTGTATCATCATGATTAGCTTTAAACGCATTGACTTTCTTACCTTTTGAGCTACTTTTCTCATTTTGGAATTCAACTTCATAGAACATGAATGTTCCTATAAGTTCATCCATTGTGATTGGTTGAATCCTCATGGTTTCTCATAATGAGCTCTTTCATGGTACTCTATTCTTTGGGCAAGGCTCATAATAGCTTGTTCACTTTCTCAGCATTGGTATAAATCTTTTCTTGAAGAGCAAGATCGTTCACTATTTCAATGAATCGTGTGAACATCAAGTTACTATTTCATCAAAATTCATTTTTAACAACTTATGGCTTCCGAGGAGGATGTTCAGCTTTCTTTCTTTAACTTTTTATGTTCCTTCAAATGTCAGCATAATGCGGTCCTAGATTTCCTTTGCTATGTCACAAGAAATTTTTTTGTTAAATTTAGATGGTGATAGTGCATAATATAGGAGATATTTAGCTTTGGCATTAATAGTAGCTTTTTTCAAGCTTCTTTTATATTGTTGATGGTTGCTACTTTTGTATTGTTACCAGCTTCTTTTGCTTCTAATAGCCATAGTTTCTTCTGTCAAAGTATGGTGGCTTGTTAGAGCTTGAGCATTGTTGGTAAAGAAATTGCCAAGGTTAGCCATAATAAAGGATCTTTATACTCATAAGAAATACACTTCAGATAACGAGCAACAAAACTCCGATAACCAATTGTTAGTGACTAATAATACAACCTAGATGGGGATGAATAGATTAGTTTCGAACTTTGATGATCTTTTTTAGGAAATTAGCTAATCTCTAAATAAAGATGAGCTCAACCCAATGTTTACGAAAATATTAATTAATTGTATGCCAATGTATGTAAATGAAATGTAAATAGTGGGACATAGAGAGTTATAGTGGTTTGGCTTTATCCACAAGCTTATGTCTACTCTTTAGACTAATAGCCTCAAGATGGGTTGGATTTCACTAACAATATACTTGAAAAGTTACAAATAGCTAGCACCGATTCTTTACACAATAGATACCACTATCTAGACCCAACTGCTACTCTTACACTTGTACACTTAATCCCTTGCTCAATTGTCGAACAACATGAATATCAAACAGTATAACAAAGAGCTTACAAATAAGAACAACAGGAGGTGAACTTTTGATCTTATGTGTTGCACTCTCTACGATTCTTTATGGTCTTATCTTTTATATTCTTCAAATGAATTAGGAAACAAATAGACATTGGGAGTTTTCATTGAGCTATTGTCTTGGGAAGGTACCACCTATACAACTTCTATCCTCTAACCTCCGCGCAGACAAACCAAAAATGACAATTGTTGCTATCTTTCTCACTACTGTCTCGATTGACTCACAACGACCTAGCTACTTTACTACATGCCTTATCTAGATTTTGCTGTTGTGCAAATCCAAGTCTTTCAATAGTTTCTTAGCTGACCTAATAAACATCATTAGATGTACTTGGTTGTTACATCACCTCATCAATCTCGATCTTTATAGTTTCGACATAAAACATCATCAACAACCGATCTTTTAGGTTGACTAGTGTTGTTTGTCATAACAGGATATTTACGAACTTCTTTCCGATGAATCACACCATAGATGTTATGTAGTCCTTTGGTCCAAATATCTGCATTTTCATAGGAAGTAATATACTAATGATGGTTTGGACATTATCAAAATCATTTGAAAATATTTTCTTGAACGGTCTTTTCAAGATATAAGTGACCAATATGTAATCCATTTACATTACCTATTTATATTTTAAATCGGTCATATATAGGTTTAAGGCTCATTTTGACCGGTCTATCGGAGTTGACTTGTAGGGGTCTTATTTAGACCGCTCATTAGGGTGCTCTAACCCGAAGAACACAAGCACTAGTTGTCATCAAATGAAGACCTCCTTTCTCTTCCTGTGAGGGCAACGAATTTGGCAGATAAAGCTAGAACAAAGATCAACTTGTGCACCAAGTCTTGAATCACAAAAAGAAGATCACTAGATCAGGGTCCTTGACTTCGTCAATAAATAAAAAATAAAGATGCGGAATGGGAATCTCTTATGTTGGAATCTCTTATCTTCACAAATCAAATTGTTTCTTGACGACTCGGATGGGATATGACTCACTTTATTATGGCCAAGGACAGCTTCCAAAGAAGTGTCGGTGGCCGATAGTGGCTTTTTTAATTCACGGCCTCCTTAGCTTTGGAGTTTAGGCAACGATACAACTCAAGAAAACGTTAACTTACATATTTTAGTTCCACACAGATATCATCTTCTTACATTTTCAGAGTACATTTCCTGGGACTTATTTAAGTTAATGGTATACAATGTATGCTCATTATTGTTATCTTCAAAAGACATTTCATTTAATTCGCGTCAAAAGACAACCTCAGATGTCAGTGTTTTAATCATTTACTATTTAGCTCTTGGGTGGATTCGCATCTGGGATGGCCCTACTTCTTGCATAAAAAAAGCTTAATACTTGTCTGCTTTTGATATAGTGCGTCTCACATGTGCTCTTCAATCAAGAAATGTAGAATTCCAATCAGTTTTTGTGAAAAGGTTAAGCCTTAAATGGTGGAGATCTTGTATGACGCGAGCATCATGACGTGAGACTCCAGAGGCCACGGCGTCAAGAAAGAAAAACTAACAGCGTTAAAGAGCTAGGAATAAGTTTATAAAAGCGACCCAATAACTCTTGACCAGCACGACCTCTCCAAACACAAACCGGAAAGAAGAAAAGACATGGCGAGTTCAGTGCTCTATGGCATCACCGAGAGGGTCCTGCAGAAGCTGGGCTCTTGCCCTTCAAGAAGATGCCTTGGTTGATGATGGCACTGAAGCCAAGCTGAGGAAGCTTCAATACGCTCTGGCTTCCATTAAGGGGGTGCTCTTGGATGCTGAAGAGAAACAGGGGAATAACTACAAGCTCAGAGCGTGGTTAGAGCAGCTTAAAGATGTCTTGTATGATGTCGAGGACTTGCTTGATGATGTCCGTTGTGAAGCCTTGAGGAAGAAACTGAATGGTCAACAACAAAAACACGGCAAGGTACGCCACTTCTTTTCTCGTTCCAATCCCTTCACATTCCATCTGAAAATGGGGAAAAAGATTAGTGAGATAGGAGGAAGATTGAAGCCGATGGTTGGTGAGATTGAGGGGTTAGGTCTCAGCAAGCGAGCCTGTGATAGCAGTGTAGAAGGAGCGAGAGTGAGAGAATTGAAACCCAACTTGGTGGGAAGCTTTGATCCCATCATTGGGAGGGATGCTGATAAAGATAAGATAACTGAGCTGTTGATGCAGCAAGATCCGCCTAGAGATGGGGCAAACCTTTCCGTGATTCCCATTGTTGGAATCGGAGGTTTGGGCAAGACTGCACTTGCTAGATTGGTATCCGAAGATGTTAGAGTGCGAGAACACTTTGCTTTGACAACTTGGGTGAGCATGCCTGGTGATTTTAATGTGAGGCTGATCATGGAAAGGATCATCCAGAGTAAACTTGGCCAAAGTTTGAACAACTTGGACTTTCCCCAGTTGCAGACTCTTCTGAGGGGCGTTATAAGTCGCTGCAGGCTCTTACTGGTCCTAGATGATGTGCGGAAATGAATTGGGCTGATTGGGATTATTTGAGGTCTCAGTTGGCCGAAGCTGCCAATGGAACCAAGGTTATTATGACCACGCGAGATAAGAATGTACGTATCGTCACAAATTCTCTACTGGTGTACAACTTGCAGGGCCTTTCACATGAAGACTCTATGTCCTTGTTCAAGACATGGGCATTTGACCAAACCGAATGGGAAATGAGCCCGCATCTCCTCCAGATCGGGGATGAGATTGTAGGAAAATGCAGGGGAGTCCCTTTGGCTTTGAAGATGTTGGGTGGCCTACTGTACTCGAAGGACGACGAACAATTTTGGGAGCTGGTAAGAGATGATGATATGTGTAGATCCATACAGACGGAGGAGGATGTTCTATGCATCCTGAAACTGTGTTACATGTATTTGCCATCCCAATTAAAACGATGTTTTGCCCTCTGTTCACTTATTCCTAGAGGCAGCATCATGAACAATCTACCTATGGCTTATTTCTGGACAGCACATGGGCTCGTTCCCCCATCAAATGAAAACAGAACTCCTGAAGACACCTGTGACAAGTACTTGAAAGAGTTGTGGTCCAGATCCTTCTTCCAAGTAGCCTGGCAGAGTGGTTCATCTCTCGCTTTTAACATGCATGATTTACTTTACGATCTAGCATCATCAGTGTCAATGGAACAAATCGATTACGCCATGCTTAGTCATAGTTCCCAGACAATTCCAGAGAGAACTCGACATGTTTCGTTACTGCAAACTGTTTCGTCAGGGCAATTGAAAGAGAACGAATCCCCACCATTCTTGAGCAGGTTAAAGTCGAACAGAGTGCGAATGATTAACTGTGTGTCCCGGGACACGTGCAATACAAGAGATCTTGACAGCATGTCTAAGTGCGAGTACTTGAGGTTTTTGCACTTGTCCTTTTCCAGCTTTGAAGAGCTACCAAGTTCCATAGGCAAGTTAAAGCATCTCACAGTGCTTAGCCTTGGGGGTAACTTCCGGATGAAGAAACTGCCGGATGCTACGTGTAAGCTGCATAGTTTGCTGTTTTTATCTGTCTTCAGGTGCTCAGGACTAGAGGAATTGCCTCAAGAGATGGATAGGATGATCAACCTTCGATGTCTGTGGTTGACCACGAAGCAGAAAAGTCTCCTCGGAGAGTGGAATTCATCGGATGAAGTCT
>NC_052622.1:21734173-21790170 GCF_016545825.1 Eucalyptus grandis
TCACGATCCTCAACCCCATTAAACTAGAGTTGGAGCAGATCTCTCAATTTAGATATTCTATAATTCTATATATTAATATGTGGTTTTGCATTTTTTTTATTGGTCTCGATTTGTAAATTAGATAGTTATTATGTAAAACATGTACTCTTCATTTGATGTTGTATAGAATATTACATTTTTCTATTATTATAATTCTCAATGGATGAAGAAAATCAATTCGTCCAGAAGGAGGGCCAAGTCAGTTTACTTGTCTAGCCGCCCAAAACGTCATTAGCAGACTACACCATGACGTTGCTTCCTTAAAGATGACCCAATGTTTCACCTTTTAGTTACTGTTAGCACGGTGATTTTTGAACTTGACGAGGACTGCCCAGTCAACCATGCAACGAGGGGACAATTTCTACGACAAGAAACACGCATGCATGCATTGACTATGGGAGTCTCCGGAGACAATTATTTGTTCCTGCCAATGTAAGACATAAAAATTCAAGTTGCGGAAGCCAGGATCGATTTAGACAAACCTCCGGCCATTGTTCATAATCACGTTCGTCAAGAAAAACCTGAAAATTCAGTAAAAATATTAGGCACACTCTACTAACCCAATTCCCTCATGTACTGATGGTGTATTCCAAATGTGAGGGTTTGTGTTAGAACTTGTGATCACCCGTCAGAAATGAACATACGTTCCTTTTTATACATCGTCTCCTATCAAGACGGTTACCAAATGGGCGGTTGTCACAAAATGGTACGAAGCGTCGAAAAAATACATGTGGAATAACCGCCACTTTAAGAGAAGATATGGTCCGAAAATGTGGGATCACAAAAATAAATACCATTCTCCCACTTGATCCCATCATTTTCATCATGTAGATTATCCAATTAATTTCACGAAAAACTTTATGCTTAAAGAAAAGAAACAAAACACATGGATCATGGCGACATGTCCTCTAAGAGTGAGTAATATCTTCCATGTATCACAATGCATCTTATTTCTTTATTGTCAGCCTATATGTGACAACATATTTTAATGAATAAACCCCATGTTTATTCCAGAACCAAGGATAAATGTTATTCTCATAAACAACAAAATGTGTACACCAAAATTGAGAACTAACATTACAATTGAAAAAGAGTTTCATACAACAAAATCGTCCATATGACGACAAATCACATAATGGGACCTATTTCCATACTAGTCACGTGATCATTATACTTCATCGGTGGCATGCCTTTAGTTAAAAGATCAGCTATCATCAATTCAGTACCAATGTGTTCTATGACCAATTTATTATCCTTAACATGTTCCCTTATGGCTAAATATTTAATGTCGATATGCTTACTTTGACTGCCACTTTTGGCATTTTTAGCCATGAAAACCGTAGTTGAATTGTCACAATATATTCTTAATGGCCTAGAAATAGAATCAATAATTCTAAGCCTAGTAATGAAACTCTTCAACCATACACTATGTGAGGTAGCCTCAAAACTAGAAACGAACTCAGCCTCCATAGTGGAAGTAACAGTCAAAATCTGCTTGGCACTTCTCCATGACACGGCTCCGCCAGCTAACATAAAAATGTATTCAAATGTTAATTTCGTGAATCAACGCAACCTGCGAAGTCCGCATCCAAATAATCGACTACTTCCAGGTTGTCAGTCCGTCTACACATGAGCATGTAGTCTTTGGTACCTCGAAGGTATCTCATCACTTTCTTTGCAGCTCTCCAGTAGTCCATACCTAGATTACTCTGATATCTTCCCAACATTCCTACAGCAAAAGCAATGTCAGGTCGAGTACAAACCTGAGCATACATCAAGCTTCCGACAGCATAAGCATATGGAATGTTGTACATTTGTTCCCTTTCTAGATCATTCTTCGGGCATTGGTTCAAATTGAACCTGTCACCCTTCACAATGGATGCTATACTTAGTGAACAATCTTTCATCCAAAATCTCTCTAGAACCTTATTGATATAGGTTTCTTGAGACAGCCCTAAAATTCATCGAGGTCTATCTCTATAAATCTTAATGCCAATGACATAAGATGCCTCACCCATATCCTTCATATCAAAACTCTTAGAGAGAAATTGTTTCAGCTCTTGTAGCAACCCTTTATCATTGGTTGCAAGTAGAATATCATCCACATATAGCACAAGGAAACAAATTTTGCTCCCACTAATCTTCTAGTATATACATTGATCCATAACATTCTTTACAAAACCGAATGAAGAGATGACATTATGGAACCTTAAGTACCATTAGCGGGATGCTTGTTTCAAGCCATATATAGATTTCTTAAACTTACACACCAAATGCTCACCTTTACTAGAGAGGAATCCTTCAGATTGTTTCATGTAAAACTCCTCCTTTAGTTCTCCATTGAGGAACGCCATTTTCACATCCATCTAATGTAATTCCATAACAAAATGGGCAACCAATGTCAAAACAATACGAAGAGAATCTTTCTTAGATACAGGAGAAAAAGTCTCAGTGTAATCGATTCCTTCATTTTAAGTGAATCATTTAGCAACGAGTCTAGCTTTATATCTTTCAATGTTACCCAATAAATCTTTCTTAGTTTTGAAGACTCATTTACAACCAATGGCTTTCACACCATCAGGTAACTCAATCAAATCCCATACCTCGTCAGATGCCATAGAACTCATCTCTTCCTTCATGGCATTGTACCACAAATTGGATTTATCACTATCCATGGCTTGTGGAAATGTTTCAGGATCATTCTTAGCTCCAATATTGTAGTCAGACTCTTGTAAATACACAATATAATCACTAGGAATTGCCGATTTCCTTATTCTAGTAGATCTTCTCAATGTTGCATCAACATTCTCTTGTGGAGTGTGTTGTTGTGGAAGCTTGGTAATTGTTGAACAACTGGATCTACTAGATAAATATCGGCAGATTGTGGAACTTCAACGATTGGTTGTTCAATAGCCGGCTGAACTAAAAGGGCATTATGAGTAACAACCAACATTAAACTTGAGGTGGAAAGTTGAGTGTCTGAATGATCTTTCTTAGGAACAAGGTTCCTCAATCGATCGCTCTCACTAATCAAGTCATTTTCAAGAAATTTAGCATTTCTTAATTCCACAATCCTAGTGGTGTGAGATGGACAATAAAATCAGTATCCCTTGGACCTTTCGGCATATCCAATGAAATATCCACTTATGGTCTTTGGGTCCAACTTCTTTTTTTGTGGATTGTAAACTCTCACTTTAGATGGGCATCCCCAAACGTGTACATGTTGCAAACTCGATTTCTAACCTTTAAATAACTTAGAAGGTGTCTTTGAGATAGTCTTAGTTGGAACTCGATTTAATATGTACATAGCCATTTTAAGTGCTTCAGTCCACAAGGATTTAGGAAGTTTGGAGCTACTAAGTATACTACGCACCATGTCCAATAAAGTTTGGTTTCTTCTTTTCTCTACACCATTTTGATCCGAAGAACCAGGCATAGTATATTGGGCAACTATCCCATGCTCTTGAAGAAACTTTGCAAATGGACCAGGTGCTTGTCTATCTTCAGTATATCTACCATAGAATTCTCCACCTCTATTTGATCTCACGATCTTAATTTGTTTACCGCATTGTTTCTATACTTCATGCTTATTATGAAGCAAGTAGAGATACATGTAACGTGAGTAATCATCTATGAAAGAGATGAAGTATTTCTGACCACATGAGTCCATATATAGACTACCAATATCCGTATGTATGATTTCTAATATTTCTATACTCCTCTTGGCACCTTTCTTCGTCTTGTTGGTCTGTTTTCCCTTTATGTAGCCCACACAAGTATCACAATCAGTAAAATCTAAAGTACTAAGTACTCAATCATTTACCAATCGCTTAATTCTTTCTATTGAGATATGTCCCAATCTCTAGTGCCACAACATAGAGGAATGTTCTTTCACAACACATTGTTTTATACTAGCGTTATCATAAACATGCATCGCATTATAATAGGCATTGTCTTGTAAATTAATTCGAAAAAGACTATTAAACAAAGTACCACTCCCAACAATTTCAGATTTAAATGACAAACAGAAGTTTGAATTTGAAAAGTTAAAAGAGCAACCCAAAGGTATAAGTTTTGAAACTGAAATTAAATTTCTAGAGAAACTAGGAATATAAAAGGTCATTTCCAAATTCAAAACAAAGCCACTATTGAGAACTAGTCTACATGTCTCAATAGCTTCCACATGCGAACGCATTTTGTTTCTTGAATAGATGCCTTGTTCACTTCCCACTGGCTTCATGTGGTTTTGAAAACCCTGCAAGGAATTCAAAATGTAGATTGTAGATCCAGAATCAATCTACCAAGTGTTGTGACTTACATCAACCATATTAGATTCATAACAAACATAAGAGATTATATTACATTTCTTCTCAAGCCAGGCCTTAAATCTAACACAATCCTTCTTTATATACCTCTTCCTTTTACAGAATAAACATTTGAATTTTTTCTTAATGTCAGCTTGGAGAGGTATTTTACCTTTTCCCTTATGCTTGCCATGGCCCTTATTCTTTCCTTGTGTTGCGAAATGAGCACTTTCTCCTAATTCCATAATCAATCTTTCTCCTCTTGAACACACATGGTCATGAGTTCATTAATTGGCCATTTATTCTTATGTGTGTTATAAGAGATCTTGAAAGGTGCATACTATTGCGGGAGAGTATTCAAAATATAATATACAATGAAGGATTCAGATATCTCAACCTCAAGGTTCTTAAGCTAAGTCATAATGTCCCTCATTTGCATGATGTGCTCACGCACACCTCTAACACTAGTGAGCTTCAACGATGAAAACTTCATAATTAGGGTCATGGCATGTGCCTTCTCAGAACTCTCAAACTGCGCATCTATGGCCTCTAAGAAAGCCTTAGCATTGCTATGTTGAGCAACCGAACCACGAATACTAGGAGATATCTTAGCCCTTATAAACATCGCACAAGCGCGATTGGATCGCTCCCATTGGTTATAAAGGGCTATCTCAGCTGCAGTGCTCGAATCAGTAGGAGTAGGTGGTTCGTCTTTCCTTATAGCATAGTCAATGTCCATCCACCACAATTGAAGAAGAACTAACTCCTACCAAACTTTATAGTTCTCACCATTCAGTATGGGAACATCAAACTTAAGTTCAGAGAAATTCACAGGTTGCAAAACTGCATATCAAATAATCATACTTATGTCACAAAATTTGAAGCAAAATATACATAAATCATATTTTACCAATGTAAACATGTCACAAATATGAATCACATAACATAAAAACTGCCTATTGGCTAAGTTTTTAATTTAAATAGATTCATAATTACATCATGAAGAAACTACCATATTATATGCATTTTCTTAATTCCTGTGGGTAAATTAAGAAAAATAATATAATATTTCATCCTAATTAATCATATTAATACAATGAAAATTCATGTGGGATAAAATCTATCATATTAATATAATTAATTGCAATCAATGTCCATTTCTAAATATGATCGGGAGGCTCTTAATATATAATTTAATGAATTAAAGATGATGTGGCTACTCTCTAATTAATTAAATATATGGATCATTGGACATTTAATTACATGCACAAAATATTCATACAATGCATGAAATGACAAAATAATAAATAAATGTACCAAGAGGCAGAACTGTAAATAAATTGGCCAAGGCAGGATTGGCAAAACGTAAATGGTACAAGGAGCCGCAGGAGGGGACGCGCGCGTGCCGAGCACACGCCATGCATTCGCAGTAGGCGTGTGGCTCATACTCGCGTAGTGGTTGTGCGCGCGTGTAGGCACGTGGCGCGTGGGTTCCACGTGCCTACAATTGTAGCATGCGCGTGAATCCCACGTGCCTTCTCCCTCGCGCACAAAAACCATTTTCCGCCGGTTTTCAGCCGCGATTTCGCTGTCGTTTCTTCTCCAGCAACGCATCCCAGACACAAAGAAATATTGGGTTTTGAAGAGCATTCCGGCACAACCACATGGGTCCAAGTTTTGTCGAAAATAAGCAAGAAATTGGCCCCAAATGAAACGAAAATTTCCCAAAATGCAAATCCTTAACCACCACGACTTTCGTCGCCCGATTAGCCTCCAGCGAACACCGATATACCGGAAAAGCTCATGACTGATGTTCCTCATGGCGGTGCGACCATATGGGTCCGAAATCGAGCGGTGGGTTGCCAGATTTTGCTCGGAATCGGCGATTCTCTTGGCCTCAAAACTCCGAGTTACCGTTCATCTTCAAAAATGCCCGAAAATATACCAAAAATCGACAAAAAACAAGGTAGAGACACTAAACGCGCTCGATACCAAATGTAAGACATAAAAATTCAAGTTGCGGAAACCAGGATCGATTAAGACCAACCTCTAGCCATTGTTCGTAATCACGTTCGTCGAAAAAAAACCTGGAAATTCAGTAAAAATATTGGGCACACTCTACTAACCCAATTCCCTCACGTACTGATGGTGTATTCCAAATGTGAGGGTTTGTATTAGACCTTGTGATCACCCGTCAGAAATGAACATATGTTCTTTTTTGTACATCGTCTCCCATCAAGACGGTTACCAAACGGGCAGTTATCACGAAAGGGTACAAAGCGTGGAAAAAATACATGTGGAATAAAAGCCACTTTAAGAGAAAATGTGGGTCCAAAAATATGAGATCACAAAAATAAATAACAGCCAACACTGAGAATTTGACCTCCATGATTTGGCAATTTGCTTTGGCATGGGAAAATTGTCCAATTTTTTTAAAATTTATTACACTTTTGTCAATTTAGTCATAGATCTTTTAATTTTGCAAATTGAGTTCTAAACATTTTCACTTCTTACCAATTCAGCTATAAACCTTTTTCATTTTTTGCCAATTAAACCATCCGGCCAATTTTGGCCGGAAATTACTAACATGAACAAGTGATGTTGACGTGGTACATTTTTAATAATATTTTGAATATTTTATGGTTTTTTTTTTTTTTGCAACCTTGCCTGTGGCTGGCGAGTTGGCCGGCAACCCTTGCCGGTCCTAGATCAAACCCTCCCCTCCCCCAAAAAAAAAAAAAAAGAGAAAAAATGATCTAGAATGGAGTAGTAAAGCTTCAGTCAAACTCTTCATGTGAGAGCGAGAATGTGAGCGAGTGAGAGATAGAGAGAGAGAGAGAACCTCATGTCTTCCTCAAATGTAGGGATATTCCATTTAGAATGAAGTAGTAAAGCTTTTGTCCAACTCTTCTTACCTAATTTTTTTCTTCTAGTGATAATAGTCTTTTCTGTTGCTCTATGTTTGCTATGACCACGTCTCATATTTAGATTATTATACAGTTTATTGAAGGCAGAGTCCAAATTCCACAATTCTTAGAAACTTCAGTAACTCGTGAAGTTGTCCGAAAAATAATTAGATTAACTTTTTTTGGGACAAATCTTTTTTCCCCTCTTTCTTTTCGCTTTAATTGTAACAAATAACTGTTCTTTTTAAAAATAGTCAAGGGCTACGGCCACCAAGACCCGGTAATGTGGAGGCCAATGAAATACCCTACAAGTCCTACAAATTGGTTAAGTCCAATCCTCTGGTCCTGACTTGATATAGTTTGCGCGCCACTAGTGGTATGATATATGTTGGACATAAATAATAGAAAAAGTTATCCTATTAAAGTTGTTAATATATATATATATATATATATATATATCATATATGTCGAGTTTGGGATCTAATATCAATGGACAGAATAATAATGTCTTAAGACTTCTCAGGACAATAATTGAATTGTACAGCCGTGGAAACTAAAATATTTGGCATCATGGTCTATCCCGTTCATTAATGGGTGCTTGTACATTAGCATATCTAAGTCTCTATTGATGTTGACAGGTGTTCCACCCATTCAACATGGAATTATTCGATATAGATTAATCCAAGTCAACTATACAACACTCTTTTTTAGATAAAATTACCAAAAGCAAGTTCTAAACCGATTGTATTTGTATCAATTAAGTCGTAAATTTTTCAATTATACCAATTCAGTCCTAAACTTTTTAATAATTGCTGACATAATCCATCCGGCCCTTGCTTCTAGTCGACCACGGTTATCGGTAGAGGAAGAAGGAAAAAGAAAATGAAAGAAAAGAAAATTAAAAATTAAAAAACGTGGATTTTTTCAAATTGCAAAAATTATCTACGTGAGTGCCAATTGTGCCACGTAGGATGGCCAGTGGGCATGACTGGTATCCATATCATTGGCCAATGAACTTAATTGGTAAAATTTGAAAATGTTTAGGACTCAATTGATATAGTTGAAAAGTTTATGATTGAATTGGCACTAATGCAATAGATTTATGATTTTTTTTTAAAATAAATTTTCCATCTTTCTTGAGCTGCTCATAGACTTGTCCACATACTTCAACAATTAATTACAACCAGAAAAATTAATACACACACACATGACCATCTTTGTTTTTGGCTTCTAGAGAAGTCCAATAATTTTTAAACTCAAATATTTGAAAAATTATAAAAAGATTATATGAGAACTATTGTGGCAAATGAAAGGTTTCAAGTGCTTATAATTTAAAAAAAAAAATTCCAAATTATGTGCGTAAATATTTAAAGAAACTTTTAACTGTTTAAATAGTCATCGTCGAAAGAGGCTGAAATTTTCACTTTATAGGACGAGTCATGGAATCGTAGCTAGGAGGGGTTTTGTACTTTGACTTTGCTTTGGCCTAACATGGCCTCTTTTATCTCCGTTCCATGTTATAAACGTGGACACCAACAGCAGAGAAATCAAGGCACGTAAAATGAAAGTTTAGACTTAGACCAAATAATAATGGTTCCATGGACCACGTCATGCACAAGACCTAAGCAAAACATAATCTTCTATGCATGTCTAATCAGATTAATGTCGAGTCATTGAGGGTTGTTTTAATACCATCAATCAATGCAGTTATATTCAAAGTTTCAAAGCTTTGAAAATTCCAGGTTAACTTTAAGTAATGGATCCTAAGAACGGAATCTCATCACTTACCTTGAAGTCTTCCTTGACTACAAGAAACCATGTAGATTGGAACAATTTTCCGTTGTATGTTTCAATAGTCTTGAAATTTCGAAAGCTATTATTTTTTTAATGATTTTAGACCGTCATCAATTTGTAACCATTTTTATCAGCCATTACTTTATTACGGTTTTATACTTCTAACGGGACGGGAGTAAATCTTTAAATTAGACAAATAATAAAATAGTCAAATCTCAATCACCTCTCCTTTTGAGCTTCTAATTAAAGACGAGATTTCTTGAGCCCTAATTAGTCAACTGGACTATTAGAGATATATTTAAAATATTCTATGATTCTATATATTATTATATGGTTATGTATATTTCCTTTGATTGGTCTTGATTTGTTACTTTAGATAGTTATTATATAAAGCCTATAAATAAGCTCGTGTATTCTTTATTTGATGTTATACAGAATATTACATCTCTCATTCATTATGATTCTCAACTTGGATGAAAAAAAATCAACTCCTCAAAAGTAGAACCTAGTCAGTTTACTTGCCTAGCTGCCTGAAACCTTATTAGTAGACTACACTATGACATAGCTTCCCTAAAGGTGATTTGATTTTTGACCTTTTAATTACTGTTTTTTTTTGTCGAAAGCCTTTTAATTGCACCCTTTTATTACTGTTGGCACGGTGATTTTTGAACTCGACAAGGACTGCCCAGTTAACCATGCAACAAGGGGACAATTTCTACGACGAGAAACACGCACGCATGCATTGACTATGGGAGTCTCCGGAGACAATTATTCGTTCTTGCCGACACTGAGGACCCGACCTCCATGATTTGGCAATTTGCATTTGCGTTCATAGTCTAGAACGTGGAATTTATGCTAATGAGCTTCTTTGAATTTTCGATGTCCCTCTTTTCTTCTTGTGAGAGAAAACTTTCCATGCGGATGTTTTATGGTGTTCAAAAGAAATGTCAATCTTTCACATCTACATCATGTTTCCATGAAAGTCTTTACACATTGCATTGTGAACGAATCAGTACATGCATTAATGCAGTTGAGAGTTGATTCGGACGCCAACGAGAGTAAGTGCGGACTGGGTTGAAGATCTCCATTCAACCGGCAAATGCGTCAAATGCGGGAAAATTATCATATTAGGTAGATAGAATATGATTTTCAGCATATAAATAATATGAGTGGAAACGTATACTATGACCCATCTTAAATTTTGAGACCCATGTTCTCCCTTTAGTCTAATCATGGAAACCCATGACCCACACATATTTAAATTCTCTATTCCTTTGTTTTCCAATTCAATATTACATGTTTCTGATCTTGATATTTTCTGGGGTTAATACCCTGAAAAACCCAAAACTGGTAGACTTATGACAAATTTACCCCAAACTATTTTTTTGACCATGAAAAACCCCAAACTGGTATACCTATGACAAATTTACCCCGACTAATTATAAAAAACCATAAACTGGTACATTTATGACAAATTTACCCCAAACTAATTTATTCGACTGCAAAAAACCCCAAACTGTTAAATTTGTGACAAATATACCCTATGCTAAATTGGATCAATACCACAAAAAAAAAATCACAAAAATTGTAAACTGTAACAAACGGAGCATAAAATCCTAAATTGGTATACTGGTCAACTGTCATGTGTCATTTAACTTAATAATTTGAGAATAAAATTTAACGAAAACTAACATAGGGTAAATTTGTCACAAGTGTACCAGTTTGGGGTAAATTTGTCAAAGGTATACCAGTTTTGGGTTTTTGGTGGTCAAAAAAGTAGTTTTGGGTAAATTTGTTACAAGCGTACCAGTTTAGGGTTTTTCAGGGTATTAACCCTATTTTCTAACTTTATTTTGATCTTAAATGCACATGCCATCATCTAATGAGAGGAGTGCGGATTAAAAGACAATGTGAATAGATGAGATCCGCCACTTATTTTGAAAAAAAAAAAAACCATTTTTATGCTTTGTCAATTTCTTGACATTAACTCATTTCCAATCTCTAAACCTTCCAATGTCCTATAAAAAAGTCTAAACCATTCAATACTTTTCCATAGCGATATTGGTCGTTAGTATTCATTTGAAAGCCTACCCCTTTCTTGAGTCAAGGAAAAATTACCTCTATAGCTTGCCACCTATTTTATCTTAAACTAAAATTTAAGTTCATTTTTTTCATAGTGACACGTAATTATTAAACTGATGATAGTTATAAAATTGACAAAAAAAAAACTTTCCAAATATCACTATTTAAATAATTTTTCACTAACAATTACATCTATAGTCATAAATGAAACCTAAACCTAAGTGTTTTAAGAAATATAGATAGATGGAAAAATAAATCATCTTACCTTATAGTATGGCCCGCTCATTGAAAGCGGTCCGACTTGCATTCTCTTACCGACCCAAGTTGCAAAAGCTAACCAACGGTCAATGTCAACTTGGTATCGACTTCACTTACTTCCCAAAATTCAGTCCCTTGCATTGCATAAAAACGAACCGCTTTTACTAAATTTTTAATGCAGAGTTGAGAGAGAGTGAGAGATAAGGAATGACATGACATTGAACTGACAGATTATTTTTATTAATTTGATAAGAAAGTAAAAAAGTAATCACTAGAAGTAATGGTCCACCGAGATACAGGTACTTGTCGGATTCCACTTAAAGCACCCCTTCTTTTTTGTTCTTTTTCATTTAGTTACTTAGGATACAGGATTTACGAAGTTGCAACAAATCTGCTGTTTTGCTTTGATGGGTTGTAGTTGCAATAGCAGTAGCGAATCACCCACCTTTGATGTGGACACTTCAATTTTCGTTGTGGGATGTTAAAGGGTTGTTTGGCAACACGCTAAATGGTGCCAGATTCTGATTTTTGTTCTCGGGATCGGTTTGGGGACAAAATCGCGTTTGGTAAAATTTTTGTTTCCGGGAACAGATTTGGAGTGGAATCAAGAACAAAAAAAGAGTCAATCCTTGTTCCAGGAACAAATTTGAGAATCAAAACCAACTCTTCTTCTTCTTCCCTTCCGCCACCCTGCGACCGTCGTCCACCACCGCCCCGCCGTTCGCCGCTACCCACCGCTAGGGGTGTAAACGGTCGGGTCGGGTCGGGTCTTGATGTTACCCGACCCGACCAAACATACAGGTCACATATCAGACCCGACCCGACCCGACCCGAAACACGTTAAACTCGCATAGGAAATTGGGTCGGGTCGGGTCAGTGTTTCCAGTTTTTTTTTTTTTTTTTTTCGGGTGATCCGAATGGGCATCAGGCCGCGAATGAATGTATCTTCTACAAATAAGCACAAGCATAATTTAGTGCCACATTGATGTAGAATGTCAAATAAATGAGGAGCTTATCCGCAACACTCTTTATATCGAAATTCCTAAAAAAGACATTGGCCCGGAAGAATGTGATTGCTTCATCAACAATATCTGTCCTATAAATAAAAAATGAAATCATGCATCGTGCAAGATTGGCCATTATCTATCCTATAATTGATCTGACACACACCAAAGATACACAAAAATTAACAAAACCATATTCTCCTCCCAATGGAATCTTTCACGCAAGAATTTTAAGAAGGCAAACAAAATTCACTCTGTTTGCAAAGACCCAAAATCTGAACAACCCCGAAGAACTCAATGTAATGAAGGATAAGGACTACATATCATAAGAACCAAACGCTAACCAGCACTCATTTCTAATGCAAACACTAACCAGCACTGCTCACTATCCAGAATACCAGAAAATTAATCTCATTCTCAGCCTTCCTCACACAAGGGAGAGTCCAACTCAGCCCTTAGTCAAGCAAAATCAAAGCTAAAGCAACAACAGAAGTCCCCACCTGCCAAAAGCAACAACCCCCTAAATTCTTACCCACCCCAGACTTTAATTTGACATCCTTGTTCTTCTTGCCGGTGTTCTTAGCAGCCTGATCATTGAGAGTCACATTAGCACCCACCACTATTACCTTATACCTCTTGGTCTTCCAAACCATGATCTTGAACCTCACTGCAAAGGGCCAAATCCACCCTAAAGACCAAAGACTCGTTCTTGGCCACATGGGATCTTCAAGTGAAAAGATAACATTTTCTGTCCAAAGCTTCCAATAATAAATTCAGGAAGGGCAGCATTGTTAGGAGCGCAAAAAGAGAAGGAAGACTTACACAAGTTGCATATTATAAAATACTAACCTTAAATACATCAATCATCGAGAGAAGACAACATCTTTTCTACAATAAATTCACGACGAAAATGAGAACACTAACATATAGATTAAAATAAAGAAATGTATAAATATTCTACAATCATATTTTCTCACCCGACTCAAAGATTTCAAGATCTTCTAAGTCCTCCTCAATTGAACGTAAAAGTGGCGCGGAGCGTAACCAATCTTGAGCACATATAAGAGCTTCCGCCATGGTTGGGGTCAAGGAACTACGAAACACATCGAGTACACGACCTCCTGTGCTAAATGCCGCCTCCGATACTACAGTCGAGATAGGCACAGCCAAAATATCTCGAGCAACAGTAGAAAGTATAGGATATCTCGATAAATTTCCTTTCCACTAACTTAATATATCAAATTCAGAGTTATAACGTTCACATGCCTCCTCCAAGTACTTATCCAATTCTGATTTTTCATCCAAATATTGTTGTCCAGTTTGACTAAAATACATTTCAGTCATAATATCAGCACCAACTACTGGGATCTTGACATGCTTACCATCCTTGTGCTCTTTAGCCTCAAGTTGCTTTGAGGGCATACACCCGTGCGATATTGTTCAAACAATAATGTCAAAGATGTCATCACTTTCTCTTGTAAAGTTTCTGCCTCCCTGCTTTCATAAACATGACCAATCATCCACTTCACATAGTCCCACTTATGTCGTGGGTCAAGTATGCAAGCAATGAATAAAGTGAGATTAATGTTGTTTACATTGCCAAAATACTTATGGAATTTCGTTTTCATTCTTTGAGCTATTTCTCGCAAGCTTTGCTCCTCATTTCCACAATATCTCTCAATCATCATATAAATCCCATACATGTCCTTCGCCATATTATTGCTAGTGACATAAGAAGAACCTGAAACTTTTATAGTTGTATCAAAAAACAACTTCAGAAAAGGAAGAAAGCGACGTGCATAATTCCAATCTTCACTAGTGGGCAACCCTTTCCCCTTGGAAAGCTCTTGAGCATATTTGCTATCCCGAAATTCCATATTGCTAAAAGCTCTTTCAAACTTTAAAGCTGATTCCAACATCAAATATGTTGAGTTCCAACGAGTTTCCACATCCAAACATACAAGACTCTTCGACTCAATATTCTCTAACTCAACACAAGCCTTGAACTTTCTTAGCCTGCTAGGGGAAGATCTCACGTAATGTACGGCTGAACGTATCCTAGCAATTGAATCGTTCATGTCTTTTAACCCATCTCTAACAATCAAACTTAATATATGGGCATAACACCTCATATGGAGTAACTCACCTCTTAATAACAGAGAGTTCCAAGAGTTAAGTATCTTTTTCAGGTATTGAACTCCCAAGTCATTTGAGCTAGCATTATCTACAAGTGATAGAAAAACACTGTGGATCCCCCAATCAGTCAAACATTTCTCAATTGCTTTTCCTATTATCTCAGCAGAATGACCCGAGATCTGACAAAAGTTTAATATCTTCTTCTGCAATTTCCAATCAGCATCAACAAAATGAGCAAAATCGACACATGTAACTTAAGTTTTGACAAGATGTCCATGTGTCGGTTGTTAGACATACTCTAGGAGATGTCTCGGAGAAATATTTCTTCAATTTACTTCTTTCCTCCATGTATAAGTCATAACAATCATGCCTCAATGTATTGCGTGACGGGATTAAGAATTTTGGCTAAATTCTATTCACAAATCGATGAAATCCCTCATGCTCTACCAACTTAAAAGGCAATTCACTAAGAATAAACATGATCGCTAGTTCTTTTCTACTAGCATCCTGATCAAATTTCCAAGGACCCGATGAACTACTACCCCCAACAACTTGACTAGAGGCACTTCTTTGCCTTTTTCCGGCGTCTGCATATGGATATTCCTTACATCTAGCTAGATGATGATGCATTGAGCTAGTCCCTTGACCACTAGCACAACCAATAAGGGCGCCGCAATATAAACACTCAGTCTTTTCTTGATTAGGAATCTCTTTAAAATGCTCCCACATTGTAGATCTCCTCCTTCTATTTGTGACATTAGAATCCCCTGATGAAGACATCTAGCAATCCTAAGAGATGATATTTAAGGGCTGAGAGAAAAATCACCGGCACTGCTGTTGAATATCTCCGAAGTGTCGGTTTCACCTTACTTTTTCCCTGCTGAACAAGGATATAGGCACTGGCCTACTCGTGTGTGGAGAGTGGGGGCTTTTGATGTTCTCTCTATTTGGCTGTCCCTGCATTTTACCATTTGACTGGCCTCACAAGGTTTGACTTGATGTCCCCGAGACTTCCCGCAGAAAAGGAAAAAGAAAAAGAGATGGTGATATGAGAAGCTAAAGGCAAAATCATACTCTTTAGTACAATCATCTTTAGTGTATGCAGAAACCCAAATCAGAACAAGTATGACAAACAAGTGGGACATTAGTCTCTCATACTTCTAATAAGAAATGTCTGAAGAGGTTCAACTATACTGCAAGGGGATCCACTATAGCTATTGCCAAAGATGAACAATTGATGTACTGAACAGTTCATAGAGGGGCAAAGCGGAGGGCTAATCCAATATAATCTATGCCAAGCAAAGAGCAAAGATGCTAATTTAACATGAGAAATGATAGCATTGAGCTTTAGCAATAAACTAAGGGCCATTTTATGACAGCCTGAAAAAACATAGGTCCTATCACATTTAGATCATCCACTTTCCAGCACAATTAAATTCAATTACAGTGAATGACTTGTAAAAATAGTAATTAAAACTGCTTCTTATGAGGTCATCTTTGCTTGGAAAAGAGATGCTGTGAAATAGCATACTCTGTGTAAAATCTGTGCCCCGAGCGGAATATTTACTACTCATACCTCGAAGTTCGACAAGTGAGCAAGAAAATGCTGTAAGTCACAAAGGGTTTTGTCTACACAAGCGTTTACATTACGGTGAAACCGCAAGGGGCCATAGACTTCCAGCAATGGGCTTATGACAATTCTGAATATAGATTTACATATAAGCTTGTTTCATAGGAAACTACACAACGCAGTTTCCGAAGTCAAATGCGCCTGTATACCCAGAGACATATTCAAGAGTAAACATAATAATTTAAAATAAAGAAATTTTCACTTTGCCCAACCTACAAAATCATAGAAGATGCTCTAGAATGAACACGATAAAGCAAATCAACACAGATCACAAAGAGGGCATTCCTAAATCAAACTGACCCACTGTGATGGAGGATGGACACGAAACGAATGTGACAATGAGAGACAAGGCACGACAAAGTGAGAGTCCATCGGAACTCTTCATTTTGCATCTCATCACATTCACCACCGCAAAACTTTGCGCCCTCACAAATGACCTCTGTTTTTAACACTACGAAACAAGCAGCGAACATCGATTTTGATTGCCATAAATTAATCTTCGTATTCCTCGCTCTGCAGTGGAGAGCAAACTTTCTAACACCACAGATATGAAGAGACCAAAAGATCCACAGGAAAACAAATATACGTTACTCTATTCTCCAGAACTTGTCAATCCATAATTGAGAATCTCAAATGCAATTATCACAAACCACAAATGCCATAATTCTCCGAAACTTCCATCTGTAAGTATTCCAGCCAGCCGTTTTTCTAAGTACAAAAATAGTTTCTAAGAGCAAAACTGTTCCGGCCCCGGAATCGAGGCTAATATGAGATGCTAAAACACCGAAGCTTGATAAAAGGCGAAAGACATTGCCTACAGCCTTCTTCCTCTTCTACCGCCCATTCACACTCCAACCAACCATTCATTTTAACAGTTTTGCTCGAACAAGAAAGACCCATCAATCAATTTTAAAGAACTTTACCTCCTCCTGCGTTCATGATGTTGTTCGAAAGCACATACCGCTCACTCGCTGCCTAGCTACCGCTTCACTAACTTTTAACCCGAACCCAAAGAATTTCATAGACAACTAAATGCATCGACAAGCAATTTCCTTAATACAAGAAAAGTTAGAAGAAAGAAACCCGAAAGAGAAATAGATTCAAGAAACAAGCGACGAGAGGGGGGAAGGCGCGTGGATCTGGAGGGGGGCTCCTCACCTGCCGGGACTTGGAAACGAGGCGAGAAACGAGCACCATGATCACCGAGTGAACCTAGTCCCCAAGCTGTCAACGATGGCTGGGCCGCACGCGGTGGCAAGGGTTTTTCGCCGGGCGAGGCGGAGGCGAGGGGTGGCGACGGCGACAGCGAGGCGGAGTCGCGTCGATCGGAGGGCGGCGGGCAGCGGACTCCACGAGAAGGCGTACTGCTGGAGAAGAAGGCGAAGCCGACGAGGTTGTGTTCGACTGTTCGTGTTTTTGGGGCTAAAGCCTAAAGCGTTTGTGTTTTTGTGTTTTGGCGTGTTTAGACTTTAGAAAACTTGTTTCGGTCGAACAATGTTCGAACACGACCAACATGAAACACATTTTGTTTGCTTGTTTTATATTTGTTACTGAACACGACCCTAACACGAAACACGCAATACATGTTTTGTGTTCGGTCGTGTTCGGCCTGGGTCGGGTCTTTGACACCCCTACCCACCGCTGCCAGTCACCGTTCGCCGAAGGCAAGCCCAGCCGCCAATGGCCAGGTGGGCCTCGCCTAGCCCCGCTGGGGTACAAGCGAACCTCGCCCAACCCCAGGCAAGGCCCGCCCGGCCACCGGTGAAGTGGGCAAGCCTCGCAACGCCCACCCCCAAGAAGGCCCGTCCTGGCCGCCGACAAAGCTCGCCCGCCGCCGGGGGCCGGCCAGCAGGCCAGCCTCACCCACCGGCGAGGCTCGTCTTGTCACGCCCCGATCCTCGAGCACACACACATCTTTCTACTTAGTCGATTTTAGAATGCGATATCCCAGGACTTTATATCGCCGACCCTTTCATTTATTAAGCACGTGCGAAAGAATCCCTGCATAATAAAACAATAGGATAGAAAATCAGGCCATAATTTTCATATTGAAATCTACAACCAAACCTTTATACATGGCATTAGACAAAGTACTTCACAAACTATTCACAACTTCAAAGTCTCACTCTATCTACATATATACAAAGGGTTCACCAAGAGATGGGATTTCAATCCTCATCTGGGTCATACTCAGGATCGTCCTGATCCTCTTCTGACCCCTCTGATTCGCTCTCCTCTTCCTCGGGCTCCTCCTCTTCTCCTTCATGCTCATCCTCGGCTTCAAATGTCGATTCATCTTCAGGTACCTCTTCCGCCGCACCCCACCCTTTCGTCCTCCTCTGGTCCTTCCACCTCCTCGTTCCTCAATCTCACCACCCTCATCGTTCCAGTTGTCATCATCAATTGAGTACACAGGAGTGTGGGCTTCAGCTACAAGTGCTGGGTCCTAAACATTAACAACCGACTCATCCGCATGGTCTGCTGTACCCTCCCCAAACACTTCTTCCAAAACGTTTACTGGCACGTCGTTCTCAGGTATGGGCCCCTCTCTTCGCCTGTCAAAGTATTCACGATACCATGACCTATAAGGGTGGGGCCTCATACCGTTTTCTCCTACATCAACCCAGACGATTGACTTAACTAGGACATACTCTAGTCCTTCTGGGTGAGGGTGAATATGGTAGTGGATTTCTAACTCGGTCACCTCCTAGGGAATATTGAAATGCATGGCGGAACAATGAGGTGGAGGAGGTGGAGGTGCTGCCATCTACGAGCCTAAAATGTTGTTTCACAACAGGGATGAGACTACGTCTCAGCAAGTTCTACCCCACTAAGACTCGATTAGGAAACCAATACGCTAATCAGACTGCCTATACACACACGGGTCAGAGGACTTACCTTGGCCTCATATTCCACCTGCATATTAGCACAGTTCAATAGGCACCCAAGCAATCACATCATAGATCGATATCTCAATCAATCGACCTCGTCAATTTCATGTCAATCGGACCATTTACTGGTCATTTCAATTCAATCAATCAATCACGACAAACAGGTCAAATCATATCAGTGATTCCATCAATACTCGATAATTATTCTCAACGTTCCAATTCAACATTCCCACTCCAAAAATAGACTCAAGGCTCTAGAGGTGACCCAACACGAAGTCTTGTCATCGTGCAGTACTTAGTTCTTGACCACAAATAATAATAGTATAAGGCACTAGAGGTAACTCATACAAAATCTCGCTATCGTGTAATACTTAGTCCTTCACTACAAAAAGCAATAGTATAAGGCACTAGAGGTAACTCACACGAGAGCTTGCTATCGTGTAGCACTTAGCCCTCCACTATGCATGACAATACTGCAAGGCCCTAGAGGTAACTCCCATGCTACTCAGATCGCCATGTAACACTTAGCCCTTGACTACAATAAGCAATGGTATAAGGCGCTAGAGGTGACTTACACGAAATCTCATACTCGTGTAGTACTTAGACCTTTACATGCTCACGACCCATCGGGTCTCCTCAACCCGACACATATCACCTTAATTCCCCATAGTCAACATGCCTTGACTATAAGCCATCACATAATTATTCACTCCCGGCCAAAGACATTGTGCTTCGCACTTAAATTCCTTAATTAAAGTAATGTATTGACCTAATTTCTTCATATTAAAAATACCCTATAAAATATCGTGCATGGGCACACGGCTGGCCTTAGCCAAAATATAATATTTTTCTTTCCATAACTCCCACATTTTTGGTAGTCCACTCAAATATTTTTGGCATTATCAACCGATGCTCGATTATTCTTCAATTAATAACCAAAGATTATTCAGTTAAAGAATAATTCCCAATTTCACAATTAATTCAATTCAACACAAAATAAAGCTCAATTAAATAAATGGACTGTGCCACGACAATCAGCATAAAATTCCAGTCATCTGCTATCCCCGCCTAATTTCTGAAAATAAATAATTAATTTAATTAATTTCGAAAATTAATAAATAAATACGATAAATCCAATTTAGGCTCGTAATGCCTAATTGGAAGCCAAATCGGATCGGTAAAAATTCTGAGATACATTCAATAAATAGTATATGCAATTCTCTAGCTAAGTACACTAACCACTTAACTAATATGCAATGCAATTAACTAATAATCACTAATCCATGCTAATCTAACCACCTATTTGCACTTAATTAAATCTAATCAACCCTTAAGCATCATTAGTCTATTAAGTAAGGATTAGTGAGATTACTCACAGGAATTAAACGCAAGTCGGATCAATCCGACGGGGACAACGCGAGGGTCATTTCTTCCCAAAGCAACTCACAGGTTCGGGGCCCGGAAAAGGCCCAAATCGGCCCACGAGTGCGCTGGAAACCCACTCGGTGGGTTGCGGGTCTTGGCTGGAAAAGCCCATAAAACAGCAGCAAACAACTCCGGCAAGGGCAGCAAGGCTCGGGGGAAGGTAGGTGGTGGTCCGGCGGGGCTGAATAGCGGCCAGAGGTGGCCGGACAAGGTTGGACAGGGGCAGAACAGGAGCTGGGGTCGCACGGTGAGGACGCCTGGATGGTGGAGAGGGTAGGTGGTCGCGCGGTTGCACGCGTGTGCGTGCGAGGAAGGGCGACCGGCGAAGCGTGGGCGGCGACAACGAGCTGCTCCGATCCCAAGCAAGCTGCTTCCGTATCTTGGCTGGAAAAGCCCACAAAACAGCAGCAAACAACTCCGGCAAGGGCGGCAAGGCTCGGGGGAAGGTAGGTGGTGGTCCGGCGGGGCTGAATAGCGGCCAGAGGTGGCCAGACAAGGTTGGACAGGGGTAGAACAGGAGCTGGGGTCGCACGGTGAGGATGCCCGGACAAGTGGAGAGGGTAGGTGGTCGTGGTGGCTACACGCGTGTGTGCGCGAGGAAGGGCGACCGACGACCGGCGGAGCGTGGGCGGCAACAGCGAGCTGCTCCGATCCCAGGCAAGCTGCTTCCGTATCTGCTGTCTTCAAACGGCCGAGAGAGAGAGAGAGAGAGAGAGAGAGAGAGAGAGAGAGAGAGAGTGAGGGAAGAAGAGATAAGAGTTGAAAAGTAAAAAAGTAAAAAGGATAAAGGAGAAGTAAAGTGAAAGATAGCCAAGCAACCGGTGGAGGGGAATTGGCACAAGGGAAAAGAGAGAGGAGGAGAGAGAAAGAGAGAGGATCGGCCAAGGGGGAAAGAAAAAGGAAACAAAGGAATCAAATGTTGTTTAGCCAAAATGGAAAAAGAGAAAAAGGAAATGGGAGGGAACTAAAAGAATTTCCTAACATAGAAAACTCTCATCCCATTTTCTTTTGAATTAGCTCAATTAATCCTAAAAGAATTCCAACTAGAGCACTTGATCCCCAATTGCATTTCGCAACCAATTTCCTCTTAATTTTCTCTCAATTAAATCTCACAAAATCAATTGATGTCTCAAATATCAAATTAATTATTTTCCTCCTCCAAGGATCCCTCAAGCTTCTCAATTTCTCAATCAAAATTAATCCCCGGCTTCAACCGAACGAAAACGGCCCTAACTTGACTATTTCCCAAAAAGTCTCGATTGTCAGAAAAATCTTCTGAGATTCGTGAATCCTAGAATTTATTGTGACATGACAGAACCTTCAATTTCTGAAATCGGACTTGAATCGGTGGTTAATTTCCATTTGACGCGTTTTTAGCGTGATCTAGGCTACCGAGTGATTTTCAAAATTTTTTAAAGCAAATGACCTGTGGTCGATTTTCTTCGAACCACTATGAACCCATTCGACTCAATGGCGGCTCTCGATTGTCGTGAAAATCTCGAGAATTCAATTACGGACACAGGATACCAAAACGATAGTAAAATCATATTAGTGTCAATCGACGAGAATTTTCCAATTTAGTGGAGTCACTCACGATCGGCCACACATCTCAGTCGAACAGACCTATCTCTGATCTTAAATCGATTTTTAAATGTGTCGAAATTGCCTCTAAAGATGAGTACGGTCGAGAAGCCGATTCCCGATCGAATTCTCAAGTTTATTGCCCTAAAATTTCTTAATTACTTACCCATACAAGCCTAGTTATTTCAAGAGTGATCACCTTCGAAAATATCCCTATAAATGCATCAACAAAATGCCCAATTAATTCAGTAGAAAACAGGTTGAGAAATTCAAGATGTCACATGGCCGACGAGGGCCGACCTCACCGACTGTCGGCAACGCCCGATGAGGTCGCCAGCCCTCCTCTGGCCGATCGCCGATCCGGTGACCGGCCACAAGAAGAAGAAGAAGAAGAAAAAGGAAAAAAAAAAAAAAAAAGGAAAAAAAAGGGAAAAAGTAAAAATTTTATTTAAAATTAAAAGAAATTGATTTGGAATAGAATCAATGAATATGGTACCAAACACAATTCTATTCCAAAATCAGAAATTTTGGACAGCTTACCAAACTACTTAAAATGCTTTAAATCTGCTCCTACGAATGTAATAAAAAGAATCATTTTTTATTAGAACTGCTCCCGAGAAACAATCATTACTAAGTGTCAACTTCACAATATTCACTGCCCCCACCTCTCAACTCTCTGGCGGACCGCACAAACCCGTTAAGCTTTCGATTTTAGTTTCAACTTGTTTGATTCTTTTGACATAAACCTAAGGTCGCTTTTGGGCATTGACTCATAATATAGAACCATTGATGGAATGGAAGTAGTCTGCTGATGAGGTAGTAATCCAACATTTGCAATAAACAGTGACTAGTCATGCAAGTTTCTCTAGATAACTTTCTTGCGGGTAGACATACAAGTTTCTCTTTCATCATTTCTCAAAGATGGGAAAGATGACATTGGCAAACCATCATCCACACGAGAAAATTGTCCAAAAAGTCCTAAACCTATTACACTTTTGTCAATTCAGTCCATCCACCAATTTTGCCCGAAAATGTTGACGTGGACGTCGCACGTGCTTAATGCAGACCATCGGTATTAACGTTGACAAATTTTAATAATATTTTAATTTTTTTTTTTTTTGAATTTTTTTATTATTTTTTTCTGTTTTTTACCTTCTTTTTTTTTTTTTTTTTTTTTGGCTTCTTAGCCTTTTCCCGGTGGCCGGCCACCGCCATAGCTAGCCCTAGCCTCGCCCGCTACAGGCAAGGCCCACCTGGATGAGGAGCCCCTAAGCAAGGGGAGCCCTTGCCTAGGCGGGGCCCAAGAAGGGTCGCCTAGGCAAGGCCGACCCTCACCTGTGCCAGGGCTCACCCTCGTCCGCAAGCGCGACCTCGCCTAGACCAGATCTCGGCGAGGCCGGCCTCACCCTTGGCCGAGCGGGCGTCGGCCAACCAAGGGCGAGGGCTAGCCTCACCGCATTTGGTCTAAGTGAGGGCTCCCTTGACAGATCCGATGAGGTTGGCCCTTGCCCAAGCTAGGGCGGCCTCGCCCGGGCCGCAGCCGCTCGGCCAATGCCCGGCAAGGCCACCTTGGCCCGAGGGAGGGTCGCCGCCCAAGAGACCCTTGCCGGCCGCGCCTAGGCAAGGGCTCCCCTCGCCGAGGCTCCTCCTAGCTCGGCCAGCCCTCGCCTATGGCGGGTGAGGCCCCCCGCCGGGCCGTGGCTGGTGGCTAGCCTTTGCTCGTGGCCGTGGCCAACCATCAAAAAAGGCAAATAAAAAAAAAGAGGAAAAACAGAAAAAATAATAATTCAAAAATATTAAAATATTATTAAAAATTGTCAACATCGGCATTTTTCCCGCCAAAATTGGCCGGATAGACCGAATCGGCAAGAAGTGAAAATGTTTAGAACTAGATTGGCAAAGTTAAAAAGTTTAAACTGAATTGATAAAAGTACAATAGGTTTATGACTTTTTGGACAATTTTCCCTCATCCACGCTAAAGACAAAAAATTGGCATCTGCTAAGTAAAATTCTTGAGTAGCAACATATAACAAGTCAAGCTCGTGAACAAAACACATCCAGAGCAAGAAGGTGCCACTTTGCACATCTCGCCATTCAAACAAATGAAAAGCTTCCGTAATAGATTCCTTCCCTTGCAGTGGCCACCATCCACATCATTATCGTGTGAAAAGGAAAAAGTTGCAACATCGTCTCTCTTTGAATAAAAAAATGGAAAGAGACAACACGAATACAAGCACCAAACCACAAGCCATTGTCTTTAGGCTTTCCCCACTAATTAGTTCACAATACCCATATACTGCACTGCATAACACTCGTTGTTTTGTTTGTATTACCTATACCTTCAATTCCAAATGTGAGCGAAAGAGAAACTTTGAAGCAACATTTAAGAATTCTGCTGCAAGGATTACCCAATGAAGCCCTAGTTCTTTCAAGAACTAATTTACTTAGAACACAACAAACCATTTCTTACTCTCTCTTGTGCCAGTAATCAGTATCCAGAAGTACTGGATAGAGATCATTACCAGATGCAGACGAAGCGGTTCCAGTCCATGGCCCTTCAATAGACATACTCTTGGTGATATTCTCACCAACTGCCTGATGTTCGTCACCTCTAAAATGCTTCCTCATGGCCTCAATTTTCTCCTCAGTCATGATAGCGCCCGCAGAGTCCAGCACTGCTAACCACATATGACATTGGCGGCCTTAGTGCTGGAGTCACATTAGTACACATCAGAGCTACCTTTATCAATGCCAGCGCTTCCTCTTTGTCAAAGTGAGAACCAAGCCTTGGATCAACTAGTTCTATCAAATTTCCTTTCTCCTTCAGAAAGTGTGCCTAGATACAGAAATGTAAAGTGAACGTATTTCCCTTTCAAGCTTCAGGTATTGATCAGTTGCAAAATATGCTCTAAATACTGAAACAGGAAGAAGTATATTATCTCCCTTGATAATTACGCAGCAAATGCAGTTGATAAGCACCTGCTAGATTTAGGGTATAAATGGATAATAAGAATCGAATGAGTCAATACAGATCAAACATGATTTTTTTTACCGATTTTAAATAAAAGATACTAGACTACAACATCACTTACTAATGGTTAAACGGTTGCCAAGAAATCACCTACACCGCTTTAAAATCGCTAGCTATTGTCGAGTTATCAGCACGAATTATTTGTCAGTGTCATTACATGAAACGGTAGACTCGTCTTTCAATGTTCTTGATTATGCAACTCAGGCGACAATCAGATTTAACGAGGACTAATAATGATTGTTTGCTCTAATGATTGCTTACTCAAAGCAAAACAAAATCTAACTTAAGGACTCAATTATATGAATGTGAAAAAAGTTATACCTCAATCGAAAGTATATGGATATTCCGGTCAAGACATGGTCTTGAAAACTTTTTAATTTAACAGTAATTGCCAAAATTCAATAGTAGTCGAAGGACTTGTTTGGCGCTAATGAAACTACAGGGAGTATGAATGTCAAGCATAAAAACATAAAGACTAAAACTGAACTTTCCAAATCCACCCTAAATTATGGGGTCAACTTCCCCAAATTTTAAGGAATAGAATTTTCTTCATTCCCAAAAAAAAAAAAAAAAATATATATATATATATATATATATATATATATATATATATATATATATATCTACATGAAATTTCAGAGTAGACCAACATGATAAGAAGAATTGGATTAATTTGAAATAACAAATTGCACTTAACAGCATGACAATTTGTTAAGCAAGTTTCAATAGCTGTTAACTATGAAACTCCTTTGCAACCATTGAAAGTGCATGTGAGGATTTAAATACAGATATGATCATAATTGAAATGATAGAGTTGATTACCCAATCGAGTAGAATAAAGCATTCCTCAGGTTTTTGGGAGCTAGTGTTGCTCTGGCCACTAACAACTTCTAAGGCAACAATGCCAAAACTATAGATGTCGGCTTTGTCGGTGAGGTAACCATGCATTGCGTACTCCGGTGCCATATATCCACTGCACAACAAGAAAAGAGCTTGTGTTGCAACAAGGTAACTGCCTTAAATAGCACATACTTAATATTCCTAAAATTCAAAAGAAAGAGTCATTCCTAAATGTGACGCTATGGTCTAAAGAGTAGAGGAAAAAAACAAATGCATCCTAATATATTCTAATATCATTTACCAAGAATATTTCAGGAAAAAAAAAAACAGACCATTGTCGTTCTTCTTAAATTTTTTTTTGGTTTGAAATATAAGTATCATTTATAAGATGACCTACATGAGCTTAAGGGCATTTCCCAGCATTACAAAGATATCTAAGAATGTGCAAAAATGGAGTGAGGGAATCTCCATATAGTACTCAATATTACATTTATTTGGGAAGGCCTAAAGTTTTTGTGAAGTGAAGCTCGCCCTGTAACAAGTTTATGAATTTTAGCCATGATAATGGGGACATCATTTGACTTGTTTTGGAAACGTCTATAGTTACGTTTATAGTTCTTTTTGTTGAATTAATGTTAGAGTTAGTAGAATGAACTTACAATTTTATCTTTTCCCTAATTAATCACGTTCCTTTCACAAACATGTTGACTTTTCACATGCATTAACGCAAACTTCTAAAACATGTGAACATGTTTATCTACGTTTCTACATGTGCATACAATAGAAACATGGGCGAATTTGCTATAATACTAAGTTATATTCAAATTAACAATTACATAAGTCAATATCAGAGTATCATTACTTAATGGTAGAGTATGACACAATTTACATTTTTTTCCTTATTAATGTGAAGAGTGGTGGGACAGTCATAAAGCTTTGTGGTTAAGCCGAATTTGTTGAGCATCATGCTTTGGGATGATGTGAATCCACCACAAAGCTCCATTCAACTCACTTTTCTTAAATCAGAATATATGTTTCTATTCCATGCTTTTATGTTGTCACTGGCTCCTACTTAGGTTAACAGGAACAAAAAGCAAGAAACTTACTAAGTTCCAGCAATCTTGGTGCTAATATGTGTTTTGTCCTCCTCATCAAGCTTTGCTAAACCAAAATCTGATATTTTAGGGTTGAGATCCTTATCCAGTAAAACATTAGTAGCCTTAATGTCTCTATGCACAATCTTCAGCCTTGACTCTTCATGAAGATATGCCAATCCCCTGGCAATACCCACGCATATCTTGTGTCTTGTCCACCAATCCAACTTTAACTGAAATTCTTTAGGACCTTCAATTGTATCAGAAGACATCAAAGCTGCTTTACTGCCATGTCATTAACTGAAGTCAATCAAGCACAATGTGATATCAAATTACCAAATAAAGCGCGAGCAAGACTGTTATTTTCCATGTACTCGTAAACCAGCAAGAGTTGATTTCCTTCAATGCAGCATCCATAGAGTTTCACAAGATGTGGATGCTGAAGAGCAGAAATCGTCCCAATCTCAGTCAGGAACTCATTATTTCCTTGTTGTGATTTGGATGAAAGCTGCTTCACTGCTATAGTGGTGCCATCTGACAGAAAACCCTGCAATTCAACTTTGGCATCAAATCTATGTTGTGAAATTTGAGTTACATTGAATGATGCTTTCTACATATCTTCTCTCTTGGAAATTGGGGGAATTTGGTTAGCCAATTTTCTAGCATACCTTGTATACAGAACCAAAACCACCTTCTCCTATCTTATTGGCAGCGTCAAAATTGTTTGTGGCAGCTTTAATCTGTCGCAAGGTAAATAAACCAATTTGCAACGCTAGACCCTTCAAATCTGCAACACGTTTTGGAACTTCTATGAATTTGGAAAAGTCAACAGTTAAAGTATGTAATCTTTTATCTAACAAAGACGTATCAATTCCTTCTCAATATTCCAGAAAACCTTTTTGTGACTTTTTGGTCTGAGCAAGTTCAGTACAGAATAGCTTAGCATCTTGAAAATTATTTTCTAGGAAAGTCTGGCATCAGTTGGCAGTATGTATTTTTGAAAAGTAAAATGAGATTGTCCCCAGGGTATTTAATAGTGAAGGAAAATAAAAATCATACAGAGAACCCCCTTGCAAACGTAGGGTATGGTTTGTATGTTTTAATTTCTCATACACGTGAAGTTCCGGCAGCTATTTTTGGTGTCTTGAAACATAGACCTTGTGTGTATACACACACACACATCTGAGAAACAATCTACCATCTCTCCCTATAACTATCTATTCCTTCATTTTTTGGATTTCTAAATAAAAATTTAGTTCGTTGAGCAAACCAAATGGTTCTATGACACTTTAGCTGTATATCGCCTAATATCTTTGGCTTTTTGCGTCGAATCAAATTCCCTATGGAATGCACAAATGTCATGCATCAACAGTTTTACGGGAACTGTAAATCTAGATGGAGCATTAATGATGCATTGTCATTACACTTTCCCCCACCAGGACAACTGTGCGATTTAGCTGAAATATAAATGAAGCAATGGACTATCCTCCCTCTCCACCAGAATACAGAAGGGGGAAAATGTATTCAGAGTGCATAGAGTGCATAGCATTCTCATATTTCTTGACAAATACACGTGGACTAAATAGCGGAGATTCCAGGTAAGCAACTACCTTGGGCCATTTTATCTTTACGTCCAAGGCATCCTCTCCACCAAAGGATAACCAGGATAAGGAAAGCTACAAAAACTATAGCAGCCAGAATCCCAGTCACTGTGCCAGCAGATATGCTGGCTGGGGGATCAAAGCCTGCAATGAAGAAAGAACAAACAAATATTTAACCAAAACTGTTCAGTTAAATGGGGTAGACGTAAATGCAGAAAAATATCTGTAGCTTCTCGTTGAACACAGAAAGAAATTGATGGAGAACACAAAATTGAGAATCAAGAGGACATAAAACTGCCCAGAGTACTCCACAGAAACTATCAGATAAATGAGCACGGGAAGATATCATCTATGGAATATGTAATACAAAATACAAAGGGAAAAAGAACAAAAAAAAAAAAAAAAAATCTACTCTTCATTCTCAAGGCTGTACTGTATAATACAGGCACAGTGGTCATAATCCATAGCGGAAAAGTGAAGGCTATCATTTCGTGGTCAAATGGAAGGATTAAAGATACATAGAGAAAACACGCTCAGATAGAAAGAACACAAAGCAACCTATAACCAATTTTCGACTCTAAGAGAATAATAATAGACCCTGGTCAGCAATTATGCATAATTGACTTGATCTATAGTGACATATACAAATGGCCTGAATCCAACAGTAGGCATTTGCAACCAAACCAAGTAACTGAATAGCCTATTGATGACTTCTGGTGCAAGAAAAAATATGGGTATTCTTTTCAACGTGAATATGAGTAACTTTCTGAACAGAGAAGCACCAAGTGAAACATGGAAGCATCCATCTGCGTACCAGGGTAGACGGAGATAGCAGATATAAGAGGACCATAGACTCCTTCATCAGGTATAACAGTGGTTCCTTTCCCAGCCCAATAGAAGCGTATCTCCAGAGTGCCCTTGGTCACATTGGCAGCAAAATTTCTCATGACCTCCTTTCCAACTCCACCTGCTTCAATCTCAATGTTGAAATCTTTCCACACCAATTTCCCCTGAAATAATATTTCATCTGATTCAAGTTGAGTGTCTCCACACTGAACAAGGTAAAACTTTTAGTCTCCATAGAATGTAAAAATTGTGAAAAAATCATGATTTGCAAGTACGAGATATTTGGATAAACTTCCCAACCATAACATATTGAACGCATTATGTGCTTTATATATTAGAACCAGCACTCCATAATGCTCCGAGTTTACCTGTATATAAATATTAAAAGCTCTCCTTCCAAGGCTTTGATAACTTTTGTCGCCTGTGAACATTATCTCCGCAAAATGAAGGGTTACATTGTAGGGCCCATCCATCAGACAAAAACCGTAATAAGTTAGAGAGATGGCAGAACGTCGTGCTTCCATGTAAAGTTGGGCATTATTCATGGACAGTGTGGATGTGTTTTTAACTTCATCGCCAACTGCAGCGTTACCGTAATGGGAGAAGACACCAGTGCTACTGTAGGCCCAGTAATCATTCCTGAAGAAACTTGAAGGTGTAGCCACATGTGAGTCATCTTCGTATGTGGTGCCCCTTACTTTTGCTTTGCTCCCACCGCAATTTATGAAGAGGTTATACCGACCTGGATGGAGTAAAGAAGCAGCCACAGAGAAAATTCAGTTTCTTCTATTTGTTAATATGGAGTGGACTTTCCAGATACACTAAATAAGCTAGCATTCACTCATTGGAAAATTACATAGAAACTCCCGAGTTATGAGCAACCCATTATTTCATGCAGGTACCTTTTGAAATTGTTAGGGTAATTATGCATCAACCATCAAAGATTGACACAATAGCCAAGAGGAGAGTTGACAAGGAGATAAATTTGATGAGAAATTACACAGAGTAAGATGCAATATTAGAATCTGATGATAATGATAGGATATGTTAGAATAATTTAAATACAAAATCACGCATTCATCTAATAGTTTAAGCTTTTAAAACAGTTGGCTGTGATCTTATAAAATCTCATATGGTATCAGAGCTGGATTTCATGAGTTCAAATCTTTTGAAGCCTCATTTGCCTCCCTAATTAAATATGTCCACACTTCATCTAATAGCTCAAACTTTTAGAACAGTTAGCTACAGTCCCACAAAATTTCATAGGATATACAGCACGTCAATTTACTTTTTATACAACAATGACTCTGCAGCATATTAACTTACTTTTTGCACAGTGTTGACTCTGCAAACATGAGACAAGTCCACTTGTGGCAGAATATGAAGTTCTGAGCAAGTCAGCAAAGATTTTACTGTTATAATCATCATCATTCTTAATGAAGTTCGGTGCTAAGTACATAAACAATAAAAATGCGGGTCCTTGGAAATCCAAGTCTCTCGTTGAAAAGTTAATCGCAAACATACGCATTCTCAACCTTGGAGCTTGCGAACAAGTTGCTGTAGAGAAAAGACAAAATCAACATTCAGCAGAGAAATGGAAATATTATACACAAACAGGATATAAGTTACTCAATAAGTGCACATTTGAGGGGAGCCCTGGACTGACTGAAGGAAGTAGGACATACACAGATCGTTCATGACATTCTGAGCCTCCAGCAGTGAAGTCGTTGTATGACAAATCACTACACAGAGAAACAGTCAACCATTTCCAAAATCTCATCAATTTGAAGAATACACTGAAAGTCATTCCATCAAACAATATTTTTTTTTTTTAATAATTCCATCAAATGATTAGTATGTACAAAAATGCAGGCAAGTTGCAAAATATGGACAGGTAAGGCAAGATGAAAGGCAAAAACATCACAAGATGATGAAATTGATATTTTATTCCTACTGAAAATATCTTATCTTAGAATATGAAAAGGAGAAAGACTAACTGAAGTAAACGGAGACTTTAAAACTATTTATAGTTTATAAAAACTTTTTTACTCAGTAACAGTACCACAGTCATGATGTCTAAGGCAAAGAGGCTTAAATAGAACTGTGATTCCACCTATTACTACATTGCGTCTTCTAATAAGAATTTATCCAGACCACATTTATCTGTTTAAACTACCTCACAAGAGCTTCATTCCTACACCGATAAGATAATATCAACTTCTCCTAAGTACACTCATTTTGGTTGTAGAGTTTCTCAAATACACAAACCCATAAAAACATTGTTATCAGCAAGAAATAGCCCAAGCAACTAATCATATACTGCAGGTGATACGTTAGACAAACTTTCAAAGAGGATTAATAGGAGGTAAAAATTTTCCAAACATAATTTTAATCATTGCAATAGGTCTGAAAATGATCTACAGCTGGGAATGGCTTTTTGTATAGGGGAAAATGGAGATAACTAGGCACTTCCAAGAAAATCCACTTTATATTCTTTCATGCATATCATACAGTTCAGCCTCTTTTGTTACATACATGCATTCAATTAACAGATCCAAGGTACTTATGATGTTTCCATTTATCTCCAAAGGCTACTAACCATAAAGATGCAAGATGTGAATGCATAATTGCTTGGTACAGAGCAAGATTAGCCAGAAAAGCTAGAAGCAAATTCATGATTAAACAAGATATTTTCTTCAGGCAGCGAAGCTTACACATTTTTTCCTTTCACCAGGATCCAATGAGGGACTTCTCCAGTCAACTGGTTTCCAGTTAGATACCTAAACAAGATTATTTGAATGAGTCAGCTCCTCATGTACTTTATACACTCTAACTGAAAATTATTTAAGACTTATACCTCAAAAATGCATTATTTAGCAGATTATTAGCATTTGTTTACTAGTGGTGTAGAAAAAAATCAGTTCAAGTCATGATAACAATATAGAGCTTTCAGCTAGAGATGAAAGATTAAGGAAATCAATGACAGAGGAAGACCCTGATCCCTGCGAAACTTGGAGTGCCTGGAGAAAGATTACCATAACAGTAGTACACAAAGCTGGACTAGTGAAGGGTACCTCCAAATTAGCTTATCAACTATTTCCTCGTGATAATGTTTTTGTCCTTCTAAGACATAAAATAAATAATTAAGGAAGGCGTGCCATTGTCAAGCTTCAATCGTTGGGAGAAAGATGAAAACCAATGTTAAACAGTCCAAGAAGCTTAGGACTACAGTTTCTCATCATTCTCAAAACTAGGGATAAGATACCAAGGTCCTCCATAGAACTTCTAAATAGCACTTAAGAGCTGCACTCACCAAACTTCTAGAGCCATTGTTGTGGAAAGAACCAAGTAGAGACCCTAAGGACTTTTGCTATATTTAATCTCCTATACATCATAAAATAGGCACACAGGACATGCATTGAGTACAGAAACATACAACTGTCAAACACTAAAGTATCACTGATCCATTTAACTCTTCCAGCGTAAACAAATAACTTTTTGAAACTTGTGAATCATGCGAAGAAATGATCAAAAGGGCTGTCTTTAAGCAACAGAATATCAACAATCTACACCTGCTCCATGACTAAAGTCCCACCAAAATAATTACTTGACAATAATCATAAATTCTTAACCCAATTCATTACAAAATTTGGATGGTGAAGTAATAAGCATTCACAACCTGAGGACTTTGAAAGTTAAAAAATGAATATGTTATCATGGTCTAAGTTCTATTGATAGCTCAACTACTTTATGGTAAAAGTTGCCTGTAGCTTGACCACTAGAACAACTTGAGACATTAGATTCTCCTACAAAATACAAAAAGAAGCCTAAGTTCAGCATCGAAGTACTTACATATGTTCTACTTTTTCCAGGCTGTTGTAGGATTTAGGGATTTCGCCACTCAGTTTGTTGAAGCTGAGGTCTCTGCAAAGCAAGTTTATGTGAATTTATATTGAGAAGATACTTTTAACTGACTCCCTCAGGACACTCTTTGCGCATACTTCAAACGATTGTACAAACAGAGACAACATCAATGAACATGCAAAGTCCAGTTCAGATGTTTAGACATACAGGTCAACTGTCTAGTGCCTAAGCTTTCTACTAGACATTCATCTCCAGAGGCATTCATTGCCTAAATCCAAGTTTCAAGTTGGTCACATGCTATAAGTATACAAAACTGCTGTAAATCAAATTTACAAAATGGAAATTTCAATTTATATAACTAGAAATGCTATTTGGGCACTAAATTGAGTGCATCCCGAGGAATGCACCATATTATAGTTCAGATTGGGAGATTTCACTAATTTAATAGGACCGAAACTAAAGCTAATCATAATTTGTTGAAAACATCTCCTTCACGATATATTATTTATGAACAAAGGGATGCTGACTCAATACTAGGGTACTTAGAAAAGGAAATATCAGCTACAGTGAATAAATAAATAAAGAACAAAATGAGGATTTCAAAACACAGGTTAGGGAAATATCAGCCGCAGCAGAACCACAGAAATTTGGTCATTCAAGAATGTCAGAAAAACAAGAAATTAAAGCTCCGTTTGTTTTGTGGAAAATGTAACGTTTTTAGAAAATGTTTTCCATGAAGTTATTTTTTTAGGAAGATGAAAATATTCCGGTGCTTGACTGAAATCCTAAAAATACCCGGAAAATATTTTCCGTCGTTTAGCATGGAAAATTTAATTTGATTTTCTAGGAAAAATTGCCAAAAAGTTCGAATTTTTAATTTATTTTTTTAATCATTTTCTTTTAACTTCTTCCTCGGAACAAACATTTCATTAACTAAGGATCCGAACTTGAGCACCAAGGACCTACACACGGCCATCACGGACTCAACCTAAGTGCTGGGGACTAGAGCTTGAGTGTCAAAGACCCAAGCACTGCTTTTATGTACTTGGGGTCGGGTAATGGGGCATTGGGCCTAGGCACCAAGGCTTCGGGCCCAGCCTTGATGAACTAGGCCCGGGCACTGAAGACCTAGTCCTGAATGCCGAGGACCAAGAACCAAGCATTGGGGTTCCCGTGTCGAAGTAAAGAGTTACGGGTCCAAGCACCGATACCAACTCACAGTTTGGAAAATGTTTTCCGACTTTTTCAAAAGAGGAAATCATTTCCTAAATTTAAACATGGATCTTTCATTGACTCGGAAAACATTTTCCGTTAACTCATTTTCCTAAGCAAACCAAATGCCGGAAAATCAGGAAAATGTTTTTCGCGAGACAAACAAAGCCATGACAGAATGGCAAAATGTTGCTGTTAAAAGTAGCGTTTATTAAATCTTACAGAGATGACCATATGAACAAGAAGAATTGACTTGTATAGAGATGCATTTGAAGCCATGCTCGTTTGAACTATGAATGTTATGTCTGACAAGTGTACAACAGTCAAGCATAAAACTCCAGCTAGATATTGTAGGGCTGAGATTCGAGAATGTAAACCACCAGAAGGGAAGTTTCCAGACAATCAACCACTAGAAGCCTCCATTTTGCAGTAATGCTCTTAAGAAGTTAAGATAACATATCAAAGCAAAAGTAAATTAGATGCAATGGGCACCACAACCAAGGTAAGAATTCTTGTGGTTTCTATTCCTGGAAAAGTGAAAACAAAGAGAATGTTAGAATATTTAAATAACAAATCACGCTTTCATCTAATAGCCTGAGTTTTTAGAATAGTTGACAATAGTTCCACAAATTCTCACAAAGAGAAAAAGCCCATATACTTTTGCGCGAAACTGTATATTCTACAGCAGAGGCCACAATCACCAAGAATTTAAATGCCACATCATTCGCAATTCAGCAATATCAACAGAAAATATCAAAACACCATTGAAGTCAGTAAGGGTCCTTCAAGCCATCTTAAATGGGTTCTTTAACTGCAACCAATAGTCAACCAAAAACTAGTAGAAATTTCACTCCTTCAAGGTAAAATTATTTATTCTGCCTGGAATAGCCACAGGGAAAAGCCACTTTCTACTCACAACATATATAGATTTGTCAAATTTGCTAGATAACCAGGTAGCTCTCCAGTGAGATTGCAGCTCCTCAGAATCCTATAAGAAAATAACACCAATATTGTTACATTGCTAAGATGATTTGGCTCTTTTGCATAAAGTAAACTATCTGTGAAGGAGCATCTATCTCACAGTATTTCAATATATATACTGTTAAATTGTGGAACATGAGACTCAGGTCCATCGACGTCACTTATTCTCCTGCATATCAAAATCAAATAGAGCTTTATTTGATTGATAACATCTTAAAGAAAGAGAGATCAGATCGAAATGCCAAAATTCCATACTGACAAGTCAGTCAAATGCTCCAAAAGTGCGATCCCAGAGGGAATAGGCCCTTGCAATCCACTTCCTTGAATAATCCTGATGATACAATTCATAGTAGGAATTGTCTTGGGGGTACATCTATAGAGACCGACTTAAAAGGGGAAGAAGCATTAAGCCTTACAGTGTTCTGAGATTTGTCAAGTTCTGAATAAAATCGGGTATCTTTCCCGTGAACTGATTATCACCAAGTCCCCTACAGTGCATTAAACAACATGATTCATATGAAGGAGAAAGAATAGAAATGGCTAAATATTAGCTGAGTTTGTGGATACTGGAAACTAACAGAACATATAGTTTCGTGAAGTTAACAAATGTTTGAGGCAGCTCCCCCGTGAAATTATTTGACCTAAGCCCCCTGAAACAAGAAAAACCCATGACAACACATTGGTTAATAGAACCTGAATGCTGTATCTCTCAACAGATCACTCCAATGGATAAAATTCCCTCGCCAGATACAAAATCATCAGCAAATAAAAACTCGATGCCTAACACAGAAATTTGCATCAAGAGACTCACAATGCATATAACCGGGACAAGTTCCCGAGCTCTGTAGGAAGAGGTCCAGAAAGCCAATTGCTTTCGACGATTCTGAGCGGAATATGAAAGTTAAAATCTTTAAACATCAATCAAATTTAAAACAGCGAAGAGGCCAAAGGCGAGCGTCGGGATGAGTGGTCACTCACAAATACTTAAGTGTGGATATGTTCCCCAACTCCTTCGGGATTGGACCAGTCAATCGGTTTCCGAGTACAGAACTGCAACCCCATCATCGCGTTTCCCCCAATCAAACAATAAAACATACACTCGTGAGAGAGAGAGAGAGAGAGAGAGAGAGAGCGAGAGAGAGCGAGAGCATACATCCCATTCAAGTTCGTAGAGCCCCATTCTTTAGGAATTGTGCCGTTCAGGTAGTTGCGGGAGACATCACTGTTTATAGAGAGAGAGAGGATGAAGAAGAAGAAGAAGAAGATCGAAAATGGAGAAAGGGGAAATGGAGAAAGAGAGCGCTTACAAGTACTCGAGGAAAGGCAATCTGAACAGTCGAGGCGGAAGGGTGCCGGCAAGAGATTGCCCCTGAAGAGCTCTGTTTTCGCAACGACAGGAAGGCTTTATTCTAGCTCTACTTGAAAACTAGGCATCAAAATGATGTTACAAAATGGCTTTATTACATCTATTGATATGTATACATAAATCTCAATTGATTCTAAATGAAAAAACTCTTCAAAAATTGCCTAAAAAAAGAAGGTTTTGAAACAACCCTTACGATTAAAGTTAGAGGGAATATAACTCTAATCACTTTGATATTTAATCATGATCTTTGAGTTTGACATTCCCATTAATCACTAAAAATATATTTTATATTATTAAATGCTAAGCATATAATATGTGCTTGTATTGATTAAACTTTATAAAAATTTGTATAATCATACCATGAACAATTAATATTATGCTCATAATTACTTCATGGGTAATTTTAATATGATAAGCGATTATGTATTGTTGCTACATTTCACCAAAAAATCAGCTAATTTTTTTTTATGAAATACTAATATGGTGCAAAGAGATTCAGTTTGGTAGCCAGTCGATTCTATAAAAAGAAAAGATTGGTGTGCAATTGCATGATTAATATTAAAGTCTAGCAAGGAATCCACGATGGTATAATTCATGAAATTGAGGGAGAAAGAGACATGCTATAGATGTGAGAAATGGTGTTGTTGTGGGCGTCGGTGGAATTGTGGCAGGTGACGGCATTGATAGTTGTATTAACGTCTTTGTTGACGCCCCATCCACCCCCTACACCACATGGATCTGCGTCGAAATCCCAATCCAATTTCCCTAACATCTTTGCTACCTCTTTCAAACCATCCACTAAAAGAGTAAAGAGCCGATAAGTCAAAAGTAATAGCAATGTATCATGCAAAACAAGCACAAAGAATGTAAAATTCGCGTGTGCTTGAGGTTGAATATATGTATGAAAAACAAGCACCAAAAAAAAAAAAAAAAACTTGGTGTGCATTGGAGTCCAAAAGGTAAAGGAACAATACGATGAAAGCAATAAAAGATCGATGGGTTTATGTTTTTTTTTTCACCTTCCTCTTGGGGTAGAAGAGTGGCGGCAGCAGCTAAGTTACTGATGATGAGAAGGACGAGCATAGAGAAGAGATATCGAGCTGAGAAGAGAATTGTCATCATTTCAGTCTCGAGCTCAAGAGAAAGAGAGAGATCTCCCGTTCTTTAACTGGAGTTTGTGTAAACAAAACTTGGCTAAGCGAGGGAGCAAGAGAGAGATAATTGTTAAGTGAGCGATCTAACTTCATGCATTTATGTACGAAAAAAGGGAGAGTGGATAAAGACTTTTTGCTCTTGTATATTTGACGACCTCAAGTCTTCCTCAAACGTATGAATATTTATCTAGAATTGAATGAGTTTTGGTTCAAATTTTCTTGCATAATAACATTCTTGGACCACAGATTTACCTTCGATCCAGAGAGAGAGAGAGAGAGAGAGAGAGATATGTGACTGTTAAGTGAATGGTCTTCATGAAAGAGGGAGAACAGACAGTCTTTTTGATCCAGAGAGAGAAAGAGATATGTGACTGTTAAGTGAATGGTCTTCATGAAAGAGGGAGAACAGACAAAGTCTTTTTTATCCAGAGAGAGAAAGAGATATGTGACTGTTAAGTGAATGGTCTTCATGAAAGAGGGAGAACAAACAAAGACTTTTTGCTCTTATATGTTTGGATGTGAGAGTGATGTGTGAGTGAGAGAGAGACACCCCAAGTCTTACTTGATTGTAGGAATATCCATCTAGAATTGAGTTGTTAAGCTTTTGTCCATCTCTTCTTGCGTAACAACTTTTTTCATATTGTTGGTTTATCCAATCCCTCTTTTCATATTGTTCTTCCAATGAAAAAGTCTTTTTCATAGCTCTAATTTTGGCGGTCAGACACCAAAATTTTGGATGTCAACTTAAAGTTAAGTTATATAGAAAATTATAGATTAATTTTTAGCCTCTAAAAAAAATCCATTAAATTACATAGCAGAGCACAAGTCAATGCCAAAGCACGAAGCAGGAGAAGGGACCGCTGGGGTAGCCTAAGGACTGGCTAGTGCGCGAGAGGCCGGAGGGTGAAGGGTCTTCGCCGATTGGACTCTTCCGTAGGTCGAGAGTTTATAAAAGGAGGACTCTGGATGCTAACTGGGGAATTTGGAGAGGTTTAGGACAGAAGGGACAAAAAAAAAAAAAAAAAAAAAAACCAGAGAGAGGATAGAAAGGAAAAAAAGGTCCGTGGTGAGAAATCGACGAGTGTCCTCCAGCGACAAACACACTCGAACTCCAGCCAACAACCTACCGATGTCAGCCTTCTTCCTGAGCTAAAGCCACGGTAGGTCTTGGTTCGAATCTTGTTTGTTCTTCTTTCGGGTGCATCGCGTCAAGCTCCTAAGGATTCTGGCTCAAGGCGCGCGAGGCAACCGGACATTGTCTGATCTATCGAGCTCACCCTCATTTGCTGCCCTTGAGCTGGGTAGGGAGCACCGCCGACGGCCCCTTTTTTCCCCTCGTCGTTCTGATTTTGTGGCCTGATTCGGGCTCGCCGGATCGGGCTACCGTTGTCAGTAAGTCCATGAGCGTTCCCTGGTCGCTTTAGGTTTGAGGAATCTGGGCTTGTTTTAATGTGGGAGAGTTTCAATGTGATTCGGCGTTGATAATGGTGGGCTTAGTTCGGCTTGTTGAGTTTGGATTTAATTTGGTTGAGTGGGCTTGGAATTTGTCCTGGTTGTGGCGGAATTGTGCTTTAGTTGTTGAGCCCATCCTTTTCTTTTTTAGGCTTTTATTCAGAGCTTGACTTGAAGGCCCACGGTAGTCCACATCCTGATCGGGTTCTAAGGCCCTACCCGAATATGCATCTTCGGAATAAAAAATATTATTCTTTAAAATTTTTGTAAAATTAAAAATTAAAAAAATTATTATTTTTCATCTCTTATCTTCACCAAAAAAAAAAAAATTTGATTTTTTTTTTCATATTTTAGTTAGGATAAAGCTTAATAATTACTTTTTGAGTAGTTGTATCTTAAAATATGTGAAAATCCATGATAAATAGATTGTGCTTTATCATATTGTTATTTGCATATTTCCATTATTTCGATTGTGTGCTTTTCATAATCTATTTCCTTAGCCTAGTTAAGAATACATTTCTTGAACTCATGAATGCTGCATGAATACTTTATTTGGTGATTGAACAAGAATAAGTACCAAAAGAGCATTAGTTGACTAATTAGTGTAATTAAGTTTCGACTTTAGATTATCTCGGTTCAAAGTAAGTAACCCTCCCAATACTTTACTGGAAATCTAATCGATCCACCTTAAATTGATTAGTGTCGTGATTTGTGTGACATCCAGATTTTCAGGTCCTGATTTCGATTAAATAAATTGGGCATTTCATCGACGCGACTACAGTGTTTTTCTCTGAGTGGCCACTCACGAGATAACTAGATTAGCTGGGTAAGCTATTAAGGACTTTAAGACGATAGACTTGAGAATTCAACCAAGAACCGACTTCTCAACCGTGCTCATCTTTAGAGGTTATTACGATAGTATAAAATCAATTTGAGATCAAATATAGATCGGTTCGACTGAGATGTGTGGCCGATCGTGGGTGACTCCACTAAATTGAAAAATTCTCGTAGATCGGCACTAGTTTAATTTTATTGTCATTTTGGTACCCTGTGTTCGTATTTGAATACTCGAGATTTTCACGACAATCAAGAGTCACCAATGTGTCGAATGGGTTCAGTGTGGCTCGAAGAAAATCAACCATAGGTCATTTGCATTAAAAAGTTCTGAAAACTACATGGTAACCTAGTCACGCTAAAAACACGTCGGCGTGAAATTAACTCGCCAATCTGAATCCGATTTCAGAAATTGAAGATTTTTTCATGTCACGATAAATTTTAAACATTGACTCACCTTGAAGAATTTTCTGAGTTTGGACTTTTTTACTAAAATCATTACGAACGATTCGGAAAACGAGCGAAATTCAGACGGGCCAATTTGAAGAGACTTTTGATCCGGTGTAAGTGATTTGGCGAATGGAAGTTGTTTGGGTTTTTTCTGAATTCAAATTGAACCTCAATTAGATTTGTTTTTTTCGTAAAATCGATTCAAAAGAAATGAATTAAAATTCGAATTGAAGGAAGCTGCCGTTGTTATTGCCCAAAACTTGTTGTTTGTGGGGAAATTTTATACAAGAAAGCAAGTGAGGGTCAAGTACTTTAGTATGGGGATTTTTTAGGATCAATTTGGACTAAACAAAAGCAAGTGTGACAAGGATTTTTGGACTATAGGATTTTCCTTGATTTCTCCTTTTATTTTTTTCTTTTCTTTTCCTTGGCCGAATGCCCCTCCCTAGCCGACGTCACCTGAGGAATTGGGTCTTCATTTTGCTTTCTTCTTTGACTTTTTATTTCACCCTTATCTCTTTCTTTTCTTTTACTTCCTTCGCACGCCATGGCAGCCGAACCTTTCCCCTCACGCCTTCTGCTTTCTTTGATTTTTTTCTTGACCGAAGCAAACCCACAGAAGCTGCCCCATGATTCCTCTTCTCCTCAGCCATGCCGCACTCACGCATGCCTCATCCCCACCGAGAATTTTCTTCCCTGCAGCTCACCCACGTATTTCATTCGGTCAGCAAATCAGCAACTTCTTCTCATGGTTAACTCCAGCAGCGACGAAAAGGATTCCTCCGAGAGACCTCACGTCCCGCGAGCCCCGCAGCTGCAACTCAGCCCGGTTCCTGGTCGTTCCATCACCGCGGCCACCGAATCCAGTCAAACCGTGTCCATTCAGCCACTGATTTCATCCCTGCAGAACCGATTCAGCAAGGTCAGAAGCTTGGGAGCAGAATACCCAGCTCGAACAGCGAGCTTGTAGGCCGATTTCGGCCCCGGTTTGGCCCCGCTTGGCGGTCCCGCTTTGAGGTTTATCGGCACTCGTCGCGTGCTTGTCAATTTGATCCGATCGGATCTTTAATTGAGTGAGTTTTACTCACTAATGCCTTCTTAGTTTGCTAATTATACTTAAATGTTGATTAGTGTTAGTTAAGTATAATTAGATGGTTAGATTAGAATTGCTTAGCGATTATTAGTTAATTGCATTGCATATTAATTGTTTGATTAGTGTACTTAGATAGATAATTGCCTATAGTATTTATTGGAGGCTCTTTGGGGCTTTTCCCAACCCTTATTGGGTGTTAATTAGGCGATTCGAGCCTAATTGAATTTTTAGGAATTAAATATTAATTTTCGAAATTAATTATTTAATTATTTATTTTTCTAAATTGACTGAGATAGCCAAAGGACCGAGATTTTATTCTGATGATCGTGGCGCGGTCCGTTTATTTAATTGGGCTTTATACTGTGCTAAATTGAATTTATTGTATTTATTTATTTAATTTTGAAAAATTAATTATTTAATTATTTATTTTCCAGAAATTCAACCGAGATGACAGTGTGACCGGAATTTTGTGCTGATTGTCGTATGCAGTCCGTTTATTTATTTGAGCTCCACATTGTACTTAATTAAATTGCTTGTGCAATTTAAGGAATTATTCCTTAATTGATTAAAATTGAGTGGAATTGAATGACTGATTGGTAGGTGGGCGAGTATGGCTATTTAGCATTTATAATGCCTTGATGAGCTGTAAAGTGGAGAGAGAGTTGTGAGAGTGAACTGAGAACTCTATTGGCCGAGACCGATCATGTACGGGCATGTGATAGGCAGTGTGGTTCTGACATGATATCACCGCGCGAAATGGCACCTTAAAAATGCACGTAGACTGTCTATGACTTGTGACAGGCGTGGTTCGGTGATGAAGGACATCACTGTGCGAAAACGGCACCTTAAAGAACGCACGTAGATTGTCTGTGATCTATGATGGGTGTGGTTCGGTGATGAGGAATATCACTGTGCGAAAACGGCACCTTAAAGAACACACGTAGACCGTTTGTTACTTATGTCACCTTGGTGAAAACGACGCCTGAAAGCATTGATGGAGCTCTGTGACTAATTGTATTTTGGAGGTTATATGGGATGGAATGAATGACCTAGAAATGATTCGACTGACTTGTAATCGACTAGGTCGATTGATCATTGCTTGAGTCTGATGTTGTAAATTGATTGATTGAATTGAAATGACCGTGAGTGGTTTTATTGGCGTGTAATTGACTAGGTCGATTTGATCGATGCTTCAATCAGTGATGTGATTGTTGGGGTGCCTATTTGATCTGTGCTGATATGCAGGTGGAATCTGAAGCCAAGGTAAGTCCTTTGGCTCATGTTGTGCATATGCAGCCTTAAGGTGTATTAGTTTACTAATCGGGTCTTAGGGGGTAGAACTTGATGAGACGTTGTCTCAGTGGTTATTGAATAACCATTTCAGACCTTGGATGAGGAGCCTAAGGAGGAGGAATCCGATGAGGAGATCCCCGTTGAGGAACCCGAAGAGAAATACATGGAGGAGGACCCTGAGGATGACCCCGAGTACAACCCGGATGAGGATTGAGATCCCGTCCTGTTTTGTCATACCTTGTCTGCATATGAATAGATGTTAGATTAGACTTACGTATATATAGTATTGTAGAATACTATGAGATGTGTGTAAAAAGGTGTGGTTGTGAATTTTCAATATGAAAATATGGCCTCGCTTTTCTATCCCATTGTTCTATTGTCTGGGATTTATAACGTTTCCGCATGCGCATATAAATGAAAGGGTCGGCGATACATAGTCCTGGGATATCGCATTTTAAAATCGACCAAAGGTAAGGGATGTGCGCGTGCCTGAGGATCGGGGCGTGACAATTTGTATGTTAAAAACTCAAAACATAAGTTGCGAATTAGTATGAGCTTGAGAGAGTCTGAGCTAGATTTGAACTTAACAATCCATTAGCCAAATTATTAGTGGTCCATCGGAGGATAGGTCGCAACAATTTTGCTATGACCATATCTCAGATTTAGGTTATTATACAATTAATCAATGGTGGAGTCCAAATTCCATTATTCTTAGAAACTTCATTAGCTCATTCAGGTTTATGGCTGTAGAGACCCAATAATGTGGAGGCCAATGAAAAACCCTTCAAGCCCTACAAATCGGTTAAGTTCAAATCTTCGGACCTAGACCCAATATTATTTGCACGTTGCTGATGGTATCATATATGTTAAATATTAATAATGGAAAAATAATTGTCCTATTAAAGTGGTTACAAAACAAATATATCATATATGTCGAGTTGGAATCTAATTTAGATAGATGAAATAATAATATCTTAGGATTTTTTAGGACAACAATTGAATTGTACGATCGTGGAAACTGAAATATTTGGCAGCTTAGTCTATCCCCAATCATTAATAGGTGCTTGTAAATTAGCATATCTAAGTCTCTGTTGATGTTGACAAGTGTTTCACCCATTCAACATGGAATTATTCGAAATAGATTTGATCAAATTTGGATTTGGAGCATGAGGGTTTTGTACTTTGACTTGCTTTGGCGTAACATGGCCTCTTTTATCTCCGTTCCATGTTATAAATCTAGACACCAACTACAGAAAAATCGCGGCACTTAAAACAAAAGTTTAGACTCATACCAAATACTAATGGTTCCATGGGTGAGGTCGTGCACGACACTTAGGCAAAACGTCATCTTCTATGCATGTTTAATCAAACTAATGTCGAGCCATGGAGGTTTATTTTAATATTGTCGGCCAACGCAATTATATTGGACCCACAAGTTTAGGAGAGCTTTGAAAATTCCAAGTTAACTTTAAATGATGAATTCTAAGCATGTAATTTCGTCATTTACTGTCAACCCTAGAACTTCGAGCGTGCGAGCATCCCACAATGGTCGATTAAAATGCAACTTCTCAGAACGCATCGCTGACCCATTCTGTTATCTTTCGGTTAAACGCATGCAGAAGCACTTAATATAAACAACACCCAATCAAATAACAAACAACGAGGATAGTAAAAACACAACTAACATTCCCAAAATAGCACTTTCATTTATAAACTGTTATCTCCATGAAGTTTAATAATTACAAGCATTTTTATGACCACTTCCTACCAACCATCTCGAAAACCCGTAGGGTTAGGGTTAACTTAAACTTCACTAATGATGATGCCAACTAAAAGTGACACCAGGCATGTCCACATCTTGATTCATCAAGACCCCAAATCGCACGTGACGATTCTCTATACTATAGGCCTGAAAATATATAACAACAACGAGATGAGATATAAATCTTAACGAGTCAACTCTTAAACCTTGATTAGGAAGCCAATTCGCCTAAGAGGCAACCTAAACACGCAAAGGCTTACAAACTTACAATCTGTGAGCGTAATCTTATTTACCCTCAACAACGAATCCCTTGGGTTGAGACTTATAGATTGTCTCCTCAAGCTCGTCATGCAGAAAAGCGTTCTTGACATCAAGTTACTTAAGTTCTAGATTCATAAAGGGCTACTAATGCAAGTAACGCACGAATAGAACTATGTTTTACAACTAGAGAGAACACTTCATTAAAGTCAATCCCCTTCTTTTGACTAAAAATCCTTCGCTACCAAACGTGCCTTGAAATCTCTCATCGTCACTCCCGAAATTCCCTCTTTCATCTTCAATCCCGAAGCTTCATGTTGTCATTTAGCCCTCCCTGCAACCAAACTCTAAGGTTGTTCAATTTCTTCTACTCCATCTTTGATAGAATTTGCGTCTTGTTTCTCCTTGTCACTTTCTAACTAAATAGGAACATCTTCAAATGTTTTCCAAGAATGCTCAACATGAAACTCCACCTCTTTTCCAACATTCTCCTTCTAGATAACCCATAAGTTGTAGATTTAGTAACAACTTTCCTCTTTTCAAGTATGGAATTTTCATCAAAAGTAGCATCTATACTAATTATAAACTTTGATGACTGAGGGACAGAACACCATAACCTATATTCTTCAACTCCGTCCATATAAATGACAAAAATACAATTCTCAGCCCTAGGTCCAAGCCTACCCTCTTTTACATGATAATAAGTGAGACACCAAAATTTTTTTAAATCAAAATGAGAAGGGTTACTTGATCATATGTCATTAGGAATCTTACATTCAATTGTGATTGAAGAAGAACGATTCACCAAATAATATGTCATGTTCACGGCTTCACCTCGGAAATCTTTCCAAAGTCTAACATTAGAGAGTATACACTTAGCTCTTTCTAAAAATATCCGATTCATGTGCTCCGTTACCTCATTCTGTTGAGGTTGTGTACCTGACTATTCGATATTGAACAATCCCCGAGTCTTCACAGCATTTGTTGAAATCACCTCCAAAAAACTCAAGACATTGTCCATTCTAAGATGCCTTATCTTTTTCCCGATTTGATTTTCTATCAATAGCTTCCACTTATTGAATGTATAAAAAATGTTACTTTTACGCTTCAAGAAATAAACCCAGACTTTCCAAGAAAATAATCAATAAATGTCAGAAGATAAACTGCACCACCTTTAGATATTACTTGTGCTAGTTCTACAAATCGGAGTGAATATAGTCAACTGTGCCCTTCGGCAAGTGCACGCCAGTATTAAAACTAAGTCTTTGTTGCTTCTCAAAAACATAATGTTTGCAAAAGTCAAGTGAGACCATATGATCCTGACAAAATAAACCATATTTGCTCAAGATAGTAATTTCTCTTTTGCTCAGTGGCTTAACTGCATATGTCACAACATTAATTTTTTGAAATCTGAAGAGGATGACATATTTAAAGAACCCACAATGGTACTTCCCTACAAAATGTGAAGATTTTTCTTTATGTTGCCTCTCATCACAATCAAGGAGCCTTTGAAATTTTCAAAACTCCACATGCACCTACGTACATGCACCTAATGAAATCTAAATTGCTTAATGCAATAAGGTTTTTCTTCAAATCTGAGATGTGCCTAACGTTTGTCAAAGTTCTTATCACATTGTCATAACATTTAATCTGCACTGTACAATCCTACAAACTGCATTTTTGCCTATCAAAATTGAACTACCACTGACTTTCTCATATGTGTGGAACCGTTCTCTATATATACACATGTGGTATGAACATGTTGAATCCAAAATCCATTTGTCATCGACATGATAATCTGAAGACAAAATAGTAAGAACATTGTCTACATTAGCTTATTTGTTATTTTTCACTAGACTAGCTAAATCAGAACTCTTTATCGATTTCTTCCCCCTTAGCTTTAAGCACTTGACACTTACTTTTATAGTGCTCAAATATGTGACAATAGTAACATTTCACCTTACTCTTATCTTTGCATAATCTAGACTTCGAACACCCTTTACTATTACTATGTCTATCACGATGATTTGACTTTTCCTTGGCAACTAAGTCATCAACTTTATCACCACTACTACTGTAACATCCTCAATTCCAACCCCATGAGGATTGGCCATAAGGCCCTAAATAGATTGACCATGGGCCATTAGCCATGGGATCATTTGGTAAGGAATCAAGGATCGGTCATGGTCTAACTGACCGATCGATCACAAATTGGCCGAGTTGTCGATCGTGAATTGTCTATCAACTAGACTAGTGAGATCGGCTCACCAGCTCATAAGATGACTTTTGGATCATGATGATTGATCATGGTATGATTTTAGATTGGTGTATGGTCATGGGTTGATCCAACCGGTCATAGTGCCCAGCCGCGGGTGATTCCGCCCGACTATGCACCAATACATGGACAACCCGACTGGATCAAATGCGATCGTCTTCCAACCAAAAATTCATCATTCCTTATTTAATTCTTACTGATCGGAAAGGAATCTTGAATTGGTATGTCCAATTGTGGATCAGTAATGCACCAGTCATGAACCATAAAGATGGATCGGGTGCCGATTCGAAATGAGCCCTGGGATAGACCCAGCTATTCCATCACTAATTCTAAGATCCATGAGTACCTTGGCTTAATGCTAGGCCATGGATAGCCTTAGGATTGGTCTTAAACAAACCAAAGGACCAAAGATTGAAAATAAAGGAATTGGTTGCAACAGGCTTAGCGATAGGCCTAGGGACCAACCCGAGGGCCAGTCTTGGATCTAGACGGACGCAACTGTGCTGACCATAGGGTTAGCCAAGGTGCTGACCCTCTAGGCCGATTGGCTGTCTAAGGGAACGATTTGGGCGAGCTAGGGGCACAATGGCCGAACCTCGGGTGCATGCGATTCGGTTTTTTGAGGTGTACCTAATGATCCATTTTCCGACCCTGGAACCAACTTAGACGATGGATTTCTCCGGACCGCCTTCTTGAGGAAGAAAAAGACAAACTAAAGAATGCTCTAGAACACCCTCATTAAATGAAGGGGATGAAGTGTCCTTTGAATTTTCAAAAGCCATGATGAGGTCAAAAATATCTTTGACAGTTAAGAAAGGATGACACACACGTGGCCTAATCGGAAAGCGATAACCGAGTCCCTCATTAATGACCTAAGGAATCTAGATGCCGAGTTGGCAACTTTGGTGCCATTATCTTCAAACTTCATTAAATGCCCATAAATGCGGGATACAAGTGGTCCAATGAAGGGGTGAAAAGCGGGCCATCGTTGATGACGTCTTTAAGTTAGATTGCCAAGCGAGACCTTTTTAGCCGTACCAACCCATTCTTTAGGCACAATCATTAGACAAGTAGGCTTGCCACCCAAGGACCGCCACTTAAAAAATTTAGAATGGACCATTTGGCCCGGTAATGATGGCACCAAGGAGTATAAATAGGAGGACTTATCCTCATTTCTCACCCTTGCCATCCACTTTCTCCTTCCTCCTCCTCCTCACACCTCTCTCTCTTCTTCGGCCTTCAAGCAAGCTGCCCTCCCTTTATAGTTCGTGTCTTAGTTCGAGGTTTATCTAGATAAGTGTAGTTTTTTCCTTCCTCTAGTAACATTTGTGACGTCTTCAACCCTAGGAAATTCTCTCTCAAACAAGCCGAGGGTAGGTCGATTGATGTTTATATGTGTTAATGTATTCTATAACTTTGTTTATATACTTGAGTTTTCTTGCGTGATCGGAATGAAGTCATAGTTCATCACTTTTGTTCGGTACAAGTCAAGGTTCGCCCATAGCCATAAGATGTGATTTGGTAGTGAGGCGTACCGAGTTCACATCTTCGATTGGTGTAGGGTTCCTTTATACTTGTTACTTGAGCGGGTTCTTTGGCTTAGGCTCATTTGTGAAGTTGTTGATGAGGAAATTCTTGATTTCACGGCATGTGCATTAAATTTGAGCACAAAATGCATAATTCATGAAATGTGCATAGGGCTTGAGTACGCCCTCAAAATGGGATTAGTGCTGAAGCAAGATGAGAAAAGATAAGAACGCGGTTCGAGTCCCCAAAATCCTAGCAAGAATTAGGTTCGAGTCCCAGAGACTAGCATGAGACTTGGGTTCGAGTCCCGAGCAAGTTAACTGGGTTTAAGTCCCAGAAGCCGGCAAAAATCAGAAGCCTAGATAAAAGCTTGAATTGAATTAGGTTTGAGTCCCAAGACGACTTCAGGAAGACTTGGGTTTGAGTCCCGAGCATAAGAGAAAGCTTAATAAGCATGGCATGCATGAGCAAGAAAGAAATACTAGAAGTGCATAAGCTCATGGCACGCATCACATTCATGAATGGTTGCCAGAGTTGCCATTTACGTGTGCAAGAACCATCATTGCATCCTTGCAATTGATTTGCCTTCGACACGGTTTGCATGAGGATGTATTGAATAGTGTTGATAATGAAGCGATGTTCTAGTCGAAGGTTAGAGGCTATACTTACTGGGTATTCCAAGTACTCACCCCTGTTTCTTTTACAGGTACTTAGAATTATGGCCACTATGTATTTTGGCTGTCCTGTAAAGACTTATATCACCACATCGGACATAGTAGATGTAGAGACCAATATTACTTATCGTAAAGTGTCGTCCATCGTGTGGATTGAAAAAGGGATTGGACGAACTTGTTTCAACGCATTTTGAAGCTTGGTTTAGGTGGTACGAGGACATGTGGAGAGGGCCTCTTCGAGGGTTTGACAACCCGAACTCGAATCTTGACGATAACGATGATCCATCCAAAGACGTGAACTAAGCTTATGTGTACCAGCCCAAGTAGTAGAACAAGAGTTCCCGATTTTGGCTAGTAACCGCCATAGTGGAGATAGGGATACCCCAAGCTCTCTTTTGGTGTATGTGAACAGTGAAATAGAGTTTTGAAGTTTGTAAAATGTGTGGGGCTAGGGAATAGGCTTGTAATCGTCACTACTTATGTAAGGTATAAAGTGTGTTAGTGATGTTTGTATCGCATGTTCCCATGATATTTGTGTCGGGGATTGTATGTTCACGTTTTCCACATGCGCATAAATAAGAGAGAAATGAATTCGGAATGGCAACAAAGCTTGGGATGTTGCAAAATAACCCGTTGCTCGACCTCTAAGTAAAGGGGGCGTGACAGCGTTTTTGCTAAGACAAATGAATCCGGGATGGTAACGAAACCTAGGATGTCACAAAATAACCAGTAGCTTGACCTTCGAGTAAAGGGGGCGTGACAACTACTCGCATTCAATTTTGTACGCATCTTCGTGGAATTCAACAAGGCTTTCACATTTTCAAGAGTTATAGATTCCCTTCTATATAGTATAGAATTCACAAAAATTTCATATGAGCTGGGTAGTGAGAATAATACAATTAGAGCTTGATCTTCATCATTTAATTTCAAATCTAAATTTTTCATATCCATAATGATCTTATTAAATTCATCTAATTGTTCTTGGATAAGAGCACCTTCTTGCATCTTTAGCATGTAAAGATGTTGTTTCAAGAATAATTTTGTTATGAGAGATTTCTTTATGTAGAGGCTCTCAAGCTTATTTCACAATCCCGAAACTGTTTCTTCATCCGCGACTTCACGAAGCACCTTATCGGACAACGACAATTGGATGGTGCTATGTGCCCTCTCTTCCATCTCCTTGATCTCAACTATAGTCATATTGTCAGGATAATTCTAGTCCAAGGCTCTAATTGAACCTTCCCAACGCAATAAAGCTTTCGTCTTGATCCTCAATAGCTCAAAATTGTTTTGGCCATCGAAGGGTGCCACTTCGAACTTGATAGATGCTAGATGCCTTCTCGAACAAAAAGACTGAAATCCTTCGCTTATATACTAATTTGTTGCGGGAAAACACTAAAATATGCACCAATCGAAGCACAAGTAGCAAAGGATGAAAGAAAAATCAAAATCATAGGAGACGCAATATTTACGTGGGAAACACAAAACAGGAAAAACCATGGAGAGAGAGGAGTGTCACTTTCTTCAACAAAGAGCACAAGAATATAATCCAAAAGCTCAGAAGACTACTTGATGAGCCGCAAGATCTAAAGATCTTACAAGAAGATAAGGAAAAAAAAAAGGAAATGATATGGAGGCTAGGGTTGGAGTTGTGTTATTAAATACATTCCTTCTATAGTCTTCATTCAAAAAACCTTAAAACAAACGGCGCATGATCTAAAATACACTTATCTTTAACTTAAAAATCAAAACTCAACGAAATTCTTATGCAGTCATTTTTCTCGTCTTTCCCACTAAAAATTTTGAAACTAATGGAGTTACATCCACATTGAAGTAGAATTTCCAGGACTGAAGTTTTCCAAAACTGAATCTCTTCCATTGAAAACTGAAGGATAATCAGCTCTGCCAGTTGAAGAAGAATACTAACTCCAGCAAGTGGAAGCAGCTCGGGGTTTGGACTCATTGATCCTTCATCAACATATATAGGGACATTGGATACTCCTGGTTGAGAATCATGTTCTACGTTTTATCATCAATTAGTACCGGAACTCAATATTTTGACATCAGATACAACAATGGGGTGATTATCTATAGAGGAAAGTGTGTTTCATTCACCTACGGATTCATGATATGTTTGTCTTGTGGTGGTGTCCCTTTCTTCGTTGAAGAACTGAAGGTATAGCAAAGTGCTGAGGCTGATCGATTTTCCTCTATTATATATCAGCAGTATCTTCATACTTGAGGTGATATTAAAATGATTTGTTGATACGACTAGAACTAAGTTTCCTCTGCAGGCCAGACAAGCTCCACCATGATAGCTGTGAAGTTGCGTGTCAAGGCCTAATACAGTGTTAATAACATAAATCTCACTAATGAACTTTTAGTTGATGGCCTCCTCTAACTCATATTCAGAGAGGAATGTGAGTATTGCACAATCAGATAGAGAGATTAAAGCTAAATCAATTGAGAGCTTTTGCAGGGGCTGCTTAAGATTATTAATGTGGGATCAATCTCATCAAGATTACTAATATGTAATCAATCTCATCATCAAAGCAGGAATATAAATTTATTACATAACAAAGAAGAAATCTCATCAGTGTATGAAATCCTTTTCTTGTCTAAATCTACTATTTTACGCTGAGAGACTCAATGGACATTATGGTGAGACAGTGTTTGTGCTTGCGAATTTCCTCTCTTCACTCCCTTCCTTGGTGGCGAATTCTTATAGAGTACATTGTCATTCATAGCTAATTTCTGTAGATTCAGGTTCTAATGATGATGGCATCACAGATCTTTAGACTTCTCCGTAATCTTTTGGTGGTACCCCATGTCCTACATCACCTTTGCCAAATGGGCAATTGAGGTAGTTAGTACACAATGATTCACTATTTTTCTGAAATCAAACTTGAAAATTATTAGCATATAATATACATAAAGCCACGATTTGGAAAATACTCCTCTTCAGTTTAAAAAATGCTGGCTGACTAGTAAAACTCCACCTAGAGCATGTGCTACTGCTTGGCACTGCATATTTAAACTCATTGAAGTTAAAATTCTCATCTTCCATCCGTGGTACATTTATGAGAAAGAAATCTCAAATCAACATAAATTAAGATGCCTTTTATTTTGCTGTGAAGAAATGGATTGAATAATTAACAGTTCTGCCATTCCTTTCTCCCTTTTTGGATTGTTGGCCTACTCTTCCATATGCTAGAGCTGATGTAACCAATGTAATAATGTAACACTACGAAGATTCTGCTATCAGTCGCTTTCCTAGATTGATCATAACATCGCCAGGCTTCACCACATGTTTCACTCTGTCTCTTTACTCAAACTAGAGCTTCAGATAAACAGGGCTTCTCAGAAACAGTTCTGCCACTAGCCATGGCAGTCAACAATACAAACATGTTTTAGATTAGTGACTACAAGTGCTCACAAATATCTCATGAGCAGGGTCAATACAAGTATGTCACAACCGGTCTTGAGTTTGATTCTGCAGAGCCTGGAGAGCCAAAACTAAAAGGCGAGATAATCCTCAAAACAGCTTTCGGCATATCAACCAAAACTAAAGGCGAGATAATCCTCAAAGCAGCTTTCGGCATATCACTGGATAATTCCAAGTGGTGGGATGTAATTGTGCTTCTGTTTCGACTGTTTGTTTACAAACTACTAATCTTCTTAGTGCTTAGGTACAAGAAGAGAACAATATCATGGTTGTCTCAGTTACAGTTGTCATCATAAGTGTTATTCAGGAAGTTGTCTTGACTGATGATTCTTGCACCAAATAGCGGCCACCATCCATGATGTTTCCAGAATATAGCTACTTTATCAGCATCTAAAGCACCAAGGTTATGTAAATGATGCATATGTCCTAGTTGTCATAAGTTCCAAATACAATTCACCCTTTCTGTTTATTGTAACAACAAATTTGATTTTGGTATACATAACGTGGCAAATCTAGACCTAATTCTTGGCCAAAGGTCCACCTTTCCTCTTTGTAATTAATGTAGACTATAAACTTCTTACAAAGTATAAAATTTGGAGATATGGCACCCATTTAGTGCTTTATGGCACCCATTTAGTGCCTCTCTCTCTCTCTCTCTCTCTCTCTCTCTCTCTCTCTCTCTCTCTCTCTCTCTCTCATAGATTAAGCAATTCAAGGGTTGTACAGGAGTCAGATATAGCTTGCACTCATGCACAAGAAAAAATGGCAGGTAAGCGCACACTGTCACACCCCAAAACCTACAGGGGGTAACATGACCGTCCTTCCACCCAAAAGACGTAGCCTCAAACCATATCCCAAGTTTACTTCCAAAGGTCCCCATCGATAGCACTCTTTAACCTACTAGCTGCTAACCAAAGGACTTGAAAAGGTTTGGAATAGAATGGTGAGTAACCACAAGCTCAGTGAGTAGTACATATCTTCTAAGTAGATTGAGCAACCACTATGCATGTATACAAAGCAATACCAAACTTCATAACTCAAACTCAATGGTCAAGTCTTTTGATTAGTCACTATTAAATCACATTTTATATATCACAATATGTTTTCCAAGCTGTTTGAAACTCCATTTCATAAACTAGTTCAAGAATCAGTATATAAACTTTCATAAACCATATTTAAATTCAAAAACTTCTTGGGAGTCTTTCCCAAAAGGTTTTGCAAACCCATTTGCAGGCGATCGGTTTAGACTATCATCAAAAGATCACTCTTTCACATCTAATATGCAAATGGTAATAAATGCTCGATCCAATTTATGCAAGAAATATGCTTGTTCTTAACTCATAACATAACTAATCCATTTAATTTTTCAAATATGAGTTTACAAACTCAAAGTAGAAATAGTATCACTCACCTAGGAAAAGCTGAAACCAACCTACGGTAGTTACTTGAGCCGACACACTCGCATTCCTATCAATTAATTGAAAAACATAATTAAAAATCAAGTAATACACAACTCTAACGAACAACTTGACTGGACCACGTTCATCCATCAATGTGTCGACTTCGAAGCCCTACAAAGAAGCTCATTTATGGTGTACGTTTGTCTTTTGCCATTACACATATTATCCGTCACGCATAACTCAAACACAAAACTTCGGAATTTCATTCCAAACAAACCATACTTCAAAATAGATTTTCATCAAACCCCACCACTCCACAATGCCCTAGACCATACTTTAAAATGAAGTTTAATCAAACCTTGTAGTTCAAAATTTGCTAATTTGTACCTAACTTCCAAAGTTACTCCAATTAGATGAATAATCGACTTAAATACTTACCAAGCATTACCATTCGTAGTTGATTCGGCTAGTCAAGATGTTCGGAAGCATGAAAATTCTTCCTTTTTTCCCCTTCTTCCTCCTTTTCCTTCTTCATGGTTGAGCTTCTCGTTTTTCTTCTTTTGCTTCTTCAGTCCACTGCCATGACTTCACATGAGATAAAAGGAGAAGAATAAATGAAAATGGGCTAAGATTGTCTATAAAAGACATGGGCCTAGGCTTGATGGGCCCATGTATTTCAAGCGATCAATTCACCGGCCAGCCCTTGCCTCTGGCTGGTCACCTCTGTCCGGCTACCAACCAGAGGAAGAAGGAAGAGTTAAAATAATAAAGAACAAAAATAATTTTATTGAAAAATATTAAAATATTTATTAAAAATTATCTACATTAGCACCGCTTTGCTTGTTAGACGGCCATGCCTCATCGTGTCCAAGAAGCCAAATTTGGCTCGACATTAAAATGACACAAATGCGAAAGATTTAAGACTCATTTGGCCAAAATAGAAAGTTATAGGATTGAACTGACATAATTGTAATGGGTTTAAGTGTTTATTGGTAATTTTCCCCCCAAAATGCAATGATAGCACCACTTTGAGATTAGCTGACAAGATTTGTTTCATGGGATATCAACATTCCTTAGATGTAAATCTTGCATGAAGGAGTGGGAAATTTTAATGGTAAGCGTGAAGATTGACCAAAGCTTCTGGAGCGAATAAAAGGAAACTTGTCCTGAATAAAATGAAACTTGTCCTAAAATGTAGATGGAAGATTTAGTTTGTGAATGAAATAAGTTACAAAATAATGTGCGTGGACCAAAATTTAACAAGGGCTTGTCCATGCAACGATGCATGGACCAAAATCTTAGCTGCGATCAGCATAAAATTTAAGATATGATAAATTCTATCATATCATGCATTTGGTACTTGCTCGAAACAAAATAAAATCGAATATAAAAGGGATATATGACGGATAAATTTATCTCATGGATGAGGTGGGATTAAATTGATTAGGATTTCTAATATTCATAATAAGGAAGTTATTTTTCTTAAATAAAAATT